>NW_027635590.1:2615655-2771630 GCF_903797595.1 Erithacus rubecula
TAATGGGAGAGAAATCCACTGAGGTTATCAGGTGATTAGAGATCTTGTGTGACGTAGCCAGTCCCTAAACACAAATGGATAGAATAGATGTTCACACCTTTCTTATTCTTGTTTCCCTTTTTGGACAGTGTTGGGGAAGGATACTTGCCTGGAAGGTATTTCAGCCATATATAGCTCTCCTGGTGTTGTTTAGGTGTCTTGAAATCACTTCCTAGGGATCCTGATGCTCTAATCCTGTGGCATCATCTGCTAGTTCTGTTCGGTTCTGTTCACTCTATTGGCACCCTATTAGAATGAATAAGGAACAGGAGGCTTAGCATGAAAACCACACATGTTGTATGCAACAACATGATGTGACAGGAAAAAAAATTTATTTAGTCTTCTTATTTGTGCCACTGAGCCAGTTTTGGATGCAGACCTCAAACCATGCTGGATGTGGTGCTGATGTTATGACTCTTTTTGTTGTTTGATGACCCTTTTCACATGGCTAATGATACTAACTTTCCTAAGGAGATTTATACTCCATTTATTTAATGCTCTTCCCCCAGGAATAATGCCAAAGAGAGGTCTTGATGTGGCAGCTTGTGAAATTTTCCGTTTCTACAAACTGATTCCAACTAAAAACCAGATTGAGCCCATATCCATGATTGTGCCTCGACGGGTAAGTCAACCTCAGGTCATATTCATATCTGAGGCAAATACCAGTGTTAAAATGAGGACACTACCTCCTCTCTGTGACTCTTGGGGGCAGGAGAGTAGGAAGAGCAGCGGATTTTCTCTCTCCTGGCATGAGGGACATACCTGGCCAGTTTCTGGGGCAGCCCTGCAAACAAACCCTATCTAGGAAACTCAAGAACTAGGTCTGTGTTTAGTATCTGACTTTCCAAGACATGCTGCCAGGTCTCCTAGATGTCTGTGAACTTCTCCACTAGAATCTGCATTATGACGAAAGAGGGAGAGGGGTTGGAGCTGATGTTGGGTGGCATAAAAATCTCCCTCTGGAAGGAAGAAGAATCATCCTGGTAAAACAGGAGCTATGAATTAATGGGTCTCTCTACCCCTTGGGTGGAGTTGCGTTACAGACAGTTGTTCTGCAGCATGTAAGACATGACCTGTTGCACTGACGGTGATATAGGAGTAAGTCTCAAAGCTGGTGTCATTAGAGAAAGAAACGGCTTTGAATCTGCAGCTAGCCAAGGTAGCTCCCATGTAACTATGTGAGATAGGAGCAAGGGAAATGTCACTACTGTGCTCTCTACTTCCAGAAAGTAGAATATGTATAAAAGGTGTGAATTCCTTGAATTCAGAGACACAGGAGAACTACTGCTCATTCCAACTCCCAACCAGGCGTGTTCCTCCAGCTTTATCTCCTTGGCCATTTTCTGTCAGTTGATAATCAGCTGATGCTTTGTGACTTGTCCATCCATTGTATCCACGTATTCATCCTCAGGAACATGATTTCGTGGGAGTTCAGTTAGCCTATGTCAACCTCCCCCAATCTGAAGACTTACCAGCACAAATTAAATTAGGCCTTCACATGCAATTCTTCTGAGTTGAGGTAAGGAGCAGAGAGAGAAAGAGGTTGAGAGCAAGTGAAAAGAATTTATGTCCATGCCAGTGAGTGCTCATGATACTCCCTGTGTTGACAGAGAATAAATGGATTTCTTCACCACTATTGAGAGCTCTTTAAGCCAAAATCTGGCAGGCACAGTTACTCTGGACTTTTGTTTGCTTCCAGACGGAATCATTCCAGGAAGATATCTACCCCTTGACTGCAGCAGCCCAGCCAGCACTGACAGCACAAGAATGGCTCAACGGGATTAACAAAGGTCAGCACTTGGAGAGCTCCTCTTCAGCTTGGATAAGTTGCTCCCAGCTCTCTGGCCTACTACCTGCCAGAGAAAGAGGAAAGAATGAAAAGGAGAGATATAGTAAATATGGCTGGAAGCTAAAATAACTTGGTGACTGCAAATTCTGGAAGCTGCTCCAGTCAGGATCTTCCATGTTTCTCTCCAAATTAATTGCTTACAGCTGGTTGTATAAATTGCTTACAGCTGATTTCTCTGGTTGTGGTTTGTGGGTGCTCATTTGTCTCCTCTCTCCCTAGGGCCTCTCTTGGTATCCTTAAGACCAGGCTCTGGAGGTGCGATCTCCCTACCACAGTTGCTTGAGCCAGAGTCACTCACAAAAGCTACTGACCTGAGCCAGCAACAGGGAAGAGGAGTAAAGATACCACTGGAGGACAGGCAGGATACAGGAGAGACTGAAAGCAGCAGAAAACGGCCAAAAAGGGAGGAGAAACTGCCAGAAGATGAGCAAATGTGCTTCTCCAATGACGTATTTGAGTGTCCAACACCAAAAACTACAAGTGAGGTATGAATGTCTAGGGTAAAGTGCTGGGGCCAGAGGGGAAGCCCAAAGCCAGATGAGAAAAGGATGCCATTCACATAGTGGCAATTGAGCGAGAGTTTATTTTGCAGGCCTATGTCAGTGCAAGCCTCTTTGTTCTTTGTGGTGGCAAAAGCTCTGCCTCTGCCCTCACTGCCACATGGGAAGCAGAAATATGGCACAGCAGCACCCCAGCTGAGGGGGTCTGGAAAGGAGGGAGCAGTCAGCGTTTTCATTTCTTAGGCATTCCTGTGGCACAGACCTGCTTGGTGGTTGCCTGGGGACAAGGAGGTCCTTGTGACTTCCAGTTCTGGAGGACAGAAGGGAATTTAAGCAGGATAACCCTTTGAAGAGAATTGCAGTATCAAGCTGGGTGAGGCAGCAAGGGTTCCTGTGAAAGGAGGGGTGCACCTGTGGTGTCTGACAATAAAGGCAGAAGCTTCTCTTTGAAATAAACCATGTAAACCTCCTCCCTCCAAATTACTATGATTTTGAAATTAAGGGGCTCTCAGGCAAAGATATGGGAATTAGGAATAACAGTTCTTTACTAGGAAAATTAAAACAGAAATACAGTATTACAAAGAACAATCCCAAAAACACTGACAGAGTCAGAATACAACCTGACACCCAGTCAGTCAGGGTGTTGGTAGCAGTCCCATTAAATGGTGGCTGCATCCTCCTGCAGTGCCAGGTGTGGTTCTGTTGAAGCAGTGCTCCTGTAGAAGGATGCAACTTTCCTCTGAAGGTCCAGGGAAGATGTGGAAAAGTCCATCTTTCCTCTGGAATCCAGTGGAAAGAAGGTATCGTGGTGTCCAAAATCTCAGATTTTATCTAGGTAGGAAAGGCTTGTCTCTTCCCCCTGGCTGGAACATCTCCCAGTGGGATGATGTAATTTTATCAGTCATACAGTGGGACTGAATGGCCCAGCAGCAGATGATATCTTCCTGGAGGGAGGGTGGGTTGTGGAAAAGATAAAGATGATTGCCCCACCTGGTTTTAAAGATGGCCCATTAGCAGATAATATGTGCCACAGTGATAAGGGTCACTGCCCCACCCAATTTGAACAGATGGTGATAGAATACACATTTCTGGTCACATTTTGTATTGCAACCCAAGACACACAGAGTCAGAGTACAACCTGATACCCAGTCAGTCAGGGTGTTGGTAGCAGTCCCATTAAATGGCGGCTACAGTCCTCCTGGAGTGACAGATGTGGTTCAGCTGAGGCAGTGATCCTGTTGAGTTTTCCTCCAGAGGTCCAGTGATGATGTGGAAAAGTTAGGTTTTCCAAACCAAATTAAAATAAAATATAGTACAGTAATACAAAAAAAGTTATGCTTGTCCCAACTGGAAGAAGAAAAAGGATTTGCCCAAGGTCAGAGAAGCGAGATGTGATAGACCCAGGAATTTAGACTCCAAACACATTCTGTGAAACATATGCAGTCACAGCCCAATCAAGTGGACAACAGGAGCACTTCTGATGTTGTCTCTTGGTTGAAGGCCTCCTCCTTAGATGTTTCTCTCAGAAGTGATGTGACAGCTCTGGTGGCATTGTCAGGTTAAGCCCATGTTTTCTTAGTGTAAAGTAAATAAATTGTGTGCTTTCTTACAGCTTTTACAGATGTTTCACCTGCAACAGGAAGAAATCCGTCGACTACGTGAGTTGTTAAGCCAGAAAGAGGTCCAAATGAAAGAGCTGAAGCTGGGGATCAGAAATCTCTGTGCATCAGAAAACTCTGACGCAGACTTTTGTTGAGGTTGCTGACCTGCAGTTCTTTATACCCCTGGACATGGGAAGATTCCAGTTCCTGCAGATAACTCTCCTAGGTTTTTTACTGGGGGTAAAATTGATATTTCAGGCAGCATGGACTTCCCTGGCTTGTGGTAGTCACGTTGCCCTAATTGTCACCAGACAGTTTTTGATGGATTTGCTGTGCTTCAGCTCCCCTTGCTTGCCTGCTCACCAATGTCAGAAGCTTGTGTGTTAATGTTAGCGAGAGACTGTAGAAAACCTTCTGGTCTTGGAGAAGCTATGTGTTAATCTCTAGGAATGAATGACCTGTTTTGCTGTCCCTCCACATGACAGGAGAATGGGAGAGTGAAGGCAGCTGCCAGCTTCTTTTCTCACCCTGGGGCCCAGCAATGTGGCTCCTGTGTCTTTGCCAGAGGGAGCCCACTCTGCTGAGCTTCAGAGGCACCTCCGGCTCCAAAGTGATCCTTACACACTCCTCTCCCCTCACAGCTTGGCCCTGCTCCCAGGTGGATCGGGACAGCCATGGCTGCCCTGCCCTGGTGCTGGGGATAGTCCTGCTCTTGAGTGGGAGGCTGCACTGGGGGTGCCAAGGGCCGGCACTTCTGTGATAGGAAAAGGAGAGCCGGTGTTGGAGGACCTATTTACAGGAGTTGGTGGTGTGGGTTAGTTCTCACCAGAGAAGCTGAAGAGTCTCTGTGTCCTGTGAATCATTGGCCTTCTTTCCTTCCTTCTGCCAAAGACCAGCTGCAGTCAACTGGGGGTCATCAGAAATATGGACATTTAAAGCTGCACAGTGTTAACAGCCAGGGAATTTGCCAAGAAGGTTTAAAAGGATGAGTAGGGAGTTAGACCCCCATCCCACTGCAGGCATTTTAGCAATGGTGCTAGAAGTGCTGTGTCAACCACAGTAAGATCACAGGGCTGTGGCCAGTCATGAACAGCCCTCCAGGGTTACTGGAGTATCACTTGTCCTTAATGCCTGCAGCTGCTGCTTCCTTAGCTCCCAGGTGCCAGCACCTTTTCCCATTCCTGCAGCCATCCACAACTGCAAGTTCCCTCTTGCCAGCTGTGTTGACCAGCTCCCTGCTTCCTCCCGGGCTGCTGAGCCTTCCTCAGCCCTGTGGCCACACTGATGTGTGCCCTTCAGCACCAGCTCTCTGGCTCGATGCTGGACCTTATGGAGATGGTCTTAAAACCAGGCAGATCAAGCAAACAGCTGTTTAATCTGTAAGTGTGCACCTCTATAGTGGCACACAGAAAGCACAGAATCAGGTAGGCCCAGGGGATATGTCTAGGACACATCCTTGTGACCAAATGCATTTTGGCTGCATTTTATTTTCTTATTTTTTTCATACAAAATAAATTATTTAAATTATTTCCAAAGTAAAGTAATTTTTCCAGGGGATTTTAACATCATCTTGAGGACTGTTTCTTTGTTATTCTGTGACTGACTAGCATAGACAATGGTTGGCCACTGTGGTTCTTATCCTAGGGGTGTGTTGATTTCAGCATTTATGGAAGAGAAGGTGCTTTCATTTAGGCTTTTGTGAGACTATTTAATCAAAGCTTCTTTTTCAGACAGTACGCTTGTAAAAGTGTGGACCATGAAATGTACTTAAATTTGGAGCTTAACTGCAACCACTAATCTTTCACATGGAAAAAACCTCGAGGAAATGGAGTTATGCGTTCATGATCTGTGCCTAAATAGTATTGAGTGATTATTTTAACAGTTTCTAGAACTCTAAAAGCTTTGTAAAAAAACTGTTGAACATGGGGATAAAAAACAGATCTGTGCAATGAAAAGCAAATATAACTGAATAATAAATATTTAGTTTAATAATAAAATTTAGTTTACTTTCTGATACATGCAAAATTGTTTTATTATTGTATTGTTGAAGACACTGAAACTTAAGTTGAATCAAGGTCAGAAAGGAGTGTCACCTACTGTCTCTGGTGCTTGCTTCAAGCTGTGGCCTTGCACTAGTAGGTGAGTTGTACACAGTGTTACACAGAGGGCCCTGTCATTTTACATCTTTCCCAGTTGCCCTTGATGCCATGAAGGGGTAACCATTTCACTCTGTTCTGAATTGCTGTGTGTGTTGCCTCAAGTAAACTGAGTCCTGCTGGAGATGAGTTCTATGTGGTGAGATGTTTGCTGCTGTCTTGCAGTTCTGGCTCATGTACTGCTAGTGCAGTACACTCCGACCAGGCTCTCTCAGATATTCCACATGAGGAGGGTATAATGTGTTATTACCAAATTTGCTTATTTGAAGATAGGATTTTGATTTAGCAGACTGAAGCAGCATGAACAATACAAGCACAGTACAGCAGCTGCAACCTGTAGCTAGATCACAATACAAAGGAGATCCCCATTACGCTTACTACCATGATGCTGGATATCTCCAATCACTAGGAAAAAATGCTGGGCTGAAGCCAGCTCAGGTCTGTAGCTCTCTTTAAAGCTCATTTCGTTGTTTTTGTTTTGCTTTGTTTTGCTCTGATTTGCATGGGCATAGTAGCTGTGGTGAAAATATGAAGAACCATCGCTTGTGCTCATGTCCTTGGAGCTTCTTTCACTGTAGAGGTTTGTTGATCCCTTACAGCTTTGGGTATGGAAACGTTCATGGCTGCATTTGAGATGTAATTTTAAATTATTTTGGTAGCATAATTTAGGCCAGTGTAAGGAGAAAAATGGTGGAAATTGCTGGAGGAAGACTATGCTGGGAACTTTGTGCACCTGCCATGTCATCAGGACACTGTAACTTCCTGACCTCCTGGTCCTGGTAGGAACCTTGAGCTGGTGAGAGTGTCTGGGCAGGCACTGGGTCCTTCCTCAGGGCTGATACAGTCTCACTGCTCTGAGCAAAGCCTAGAAAAAGGCAGCAGCAGGCAAATTAGTGTGGGAGGCAGAGAAAGAGCCTGCAGTGCCTTTGCAACTCTGGTGTTATAGCTGCTTAACCTCAAAGAGAGAGTAAAACATGGCACTGCAGTGTTAGCTTGCCTACTGGATTTAGAGTCACAACTCTTCACCCTCTACTCCAAACCAGCTGCCAACTACAGAATAAAGCCTGGACAATAGTTGTCATTCTCACTTTATTTTTCATCTTGGGAGGCTGTACCCTTGTGTTCTCAAGGAATTGCAAGCAGAGGAGAACATGGAGATGATGCCCCCTCATTTGCCCTGCTGTGAGAAGCAGCAGATTACCCTTGTTGGTTTTGGGCTGGGTAGCATCCATCCCTAGCACAGGCTGGCTGTGAGCTACAGGGGGGCACTGAAGTGAAGTTGCAGTATCAGGAATTTCCTCTTGGACATGCTGCAGCACCATTTCAGAGATCTCTGGGCTTGTGCTGGAGCCACTGCAGTCTATCTACAAATTGTTTGTGCTGGGGAACCCAGGACTGACTTGGCACTCCTCACATGGCCTCACCAGCACTGAGGGTAGAGGAAGGACAAATTCCCCATAGCACTTCTAAATACAGCTGAGGATAGTGTTGGTCATTTTTGCAAGAAGCCAGTGTTGCTGGCTCAAACTCAGCTTATTGTCCAGCAGGACCTTACAGAGCTACTCTGCAAAGCTGCTTGTCAGCTTCACAAGTCCCCAGCATGTGCCAGTGCAAGAACCTACTCCCCTTCAAGTGCAGGATGGTGCAATTGCCCTTGCTGTGCTTTTTCACATTCCTCCCTGCCCAGCCCTGCATTTCTCCTGTTGATGTGCCCCCAAAGGTGAGCACAATTTTCTGCTTCACTTTTTGCTCCTTCCGCTTTTATATGCTCTCTAAACTTGCTTGAGTCTGCAGTGCCCCTTTCTGTGCGCCCAGCGCCGCTGGCGTGCAAGGCACTCCAAGCACAGAGCTGCCTGCCCTGCTCAAGCTCTGTTTTCTACCCTCAACAAAAACAGCTTTGCCAACACCAGCACGTCCAACGACACAACCATGGACACAAACTCACTGGGAAAAGTGAAAAGGTTGTTGGTACAAAAGTTTTAGGAACTGTCAAGTGGCTCAATGTGAAAAATAGATATGGATTCATCGCCTGGAATGATACCAAGGAAGATGTGTTTGTCCGTCAAACTGCAATCAGAAAAAATAACCCCAGAAAATGTCTCTGCAGTGTAGGAGATGAGAATTTGTGGAATTTGATATAGTATAAGGAAGGAAAGGCCCCCAAGCAGGGAATGTTGCAGGACATAATGCAGTCCCAGTGCAAGGAAGCACTCATGCACCATACTGCAACTACTTTCCACATCCTAAAAAATGTTGTCCCTCACACAACAACCAAAGAAATAAAGCTCAAAGCCAACAGCCATCAAATCACAGCAGCAACCCAGAAGCAAAGACAGCACAAAACACCACTCAGCTGTCCTGCAACCAAAAATCCATTCCTCTATTTGCTGTTCTATTTGTAGTTTCAACAGGCACTCTACCCCCATTCTATCTTGTACAAGCTCAATCACAGCTAACCACATTGCTAACAGCCACCAGGGTGCCAGTCCATGCTGAAGAATCCCTTTCCTGACTCAGTTTCCTGACAAACCATGCTGAGAAAACTTCACCTCCATTCCTACTAGTTCCAAGATGCTTCAAAAATCTCTTCAGACACTGGGGACTCCAAAAAATGGCTTGCATTAAAAAAAATGTTTTATGAATGCTTTTGATTGTTTTTGTTATTTTGTGTTCTTTAGTTACCTCAACCATTTGATTTTAAAATCCTTAAAAGAAACCTTCTTAATTAATAAAGAAAAGGGGAGTTGTGGCGACTGAAGGCATTCCCAATTAGGGAAAGCGACCCCTGTTCTATTCCCTGGGTCAACCCTGTGCCCCTCTCCCTGTCCCTCGGTCTCTGGTCACTTCCATCCTGGTTCCCTGTTGGCCCTCTGCACCAGCCCCTCCCTTGTGACACCCCCATGTTCCCTAGTAATTGGTCTCTGAAGTTCTCCCTGTCCTGATCATCCCATGTATGTAATCTAGACTATTACAAAGTACCTAGCCTTTGTTCCCTGAACTCTGGATGATGCACATGGGTGGCTGAAATAAAACATCTCTGTAAAACCCCTGCAAAGGCCCTTCCTGCTCCCTTACTTGCCATCATCTCAAGCAACATCCAGATGCAACACTTGGGTCAAACCCCTCTGGCTCCACAAACCTGTTTACATACAGGGTGTTGAAGTACACCTTAACCTGGTCCTCCTTACTTTGAACATCCCTAGGCTGGTATACAGCAGGTATCTACTTATCTACCTCAACAATATCCCTTTTTCTCTGCCAGTTTGCCCTCTCCTTAGAACCTAGTTATTTTCTTCAGATTCTCATCAGGGCTGCCATGCTCACTGGAATTGGAAGTCTGCCATGAACAGCAGCTGTACAACCACTGGTTCATGCAGTTTCTGCTGAGTCCTTTTTGAGTACAATGGAGAAAACTGCTTGGATGTCTGTGTTCTTCAGCATTGCCCCTAAAGCCTGCAAGTTACACTTGATAATTCTCAGGTCACCCCCTGGTGGTGTCTTTGGTGAAAAGCACCACTGTGTAGTAGAAAGCCAGACAAGCCTTGGTAGCCTCTGCACAACATTCTCAACAAAAGCCCCACACAAGAAGCAAACCTCCCTAAATCTGATCAGCAGATATCAGGCTTCTGAGCCCTGTAGTAGACAGCAGTGTCCTCTATCTATCACTTGTCACTTCCTTTCAGTTGTTTGAAGTATCTCACATGCACATAGGAAACCCCTTTCTGTTGGTCCTGACAAGGCTGGGACTGAGACTACATGGTTAGTGCTACCACACATAAAATTCTGTGCCTCTGAACTACTAGCAGTTGCTGCTTCTGTCAGCAAAGTAATCTCTCCTGAGTAAGATCTTTGTGCAGAATTAGAGGAAAAAATTTATGAGTTTAATTTTCTGTGTCACAACATGGCAAACATTATACCCAGTTCTCTCCAAATCCTTGTTTGTGAAAAAATGATGCACAATAATCTGTTTAAGCAAGTTCTTAAAATGAATGCATACATAAATGAAGATTGTTTCCTGTTCTGATTTTCTCTCCTCTTGTTTTGGCATGTTTTATCTTCAGTAGAAATTTGCGCATCCAATAACTGTGATCCAACTGCAAACATCCATGAGGATTCTCAGAGGAACAGGCTTAATAGCAGAAAGTGTTTTTTGTCTCTCTCAGTGGTTAGTCATGAGATATGGATAACATATGTTAGGGGCATTGGAAGTGGATAGAGGGAGCATACTTTTATTTTCTTTAACAGTAGAGAGGTTGGGCCTTCATCTGCTTTGAATATTGCCTCATATTCTTCCCTCTGTATTAGAGTGGGTGATTTGGCTTCTGATGACTAATCTCTTCTGCTTTGTGTTGGATTTGATGATTTGTGTTTTCACCACTGTCCAAATTTAGGACAAATTTGGGGGAAGACCTCCAAAGGAGCCCCCTCCCCCTTACAAGTCCTTCCTTCACCAGGCTTGGAAAGAATTTCTTCAGGGGAAAGTGGAAAAAACTTATTTATTAACAAAAAACACAAGAGAAACACTTCCCAGCACAGACCCAGATGACCAAAAAATTTCACCGAGAGAGAGACGAACTCGGTTGATCTTCGCTGGGAAAGGGTGGCAGAGCTTCTTGGGCAAACTTCCAGAGGCAGTCTCTGAAGTTCCGATTCGTCTCCTCTGGAGCCGGTGCAAATCTTGGGGATGAGGGGAAGAAGGGAGAGAGGGAGAGGGGCAGCCGGGTGCAAGCAAAAGCGAGCCGGGGGCAAGCAAAAGCAGCGGGGGGCAGCAGCAGCAGCAGTGGCAGCGGCAGCAGCAGCGGGGGGCAGCAGCAGCAGCGGCAGCAGCGGCAGCAGCAGCAGAAGCAGCAGCAGCAGCGGCAGCAGCAGCAGAAGCAGCAGCAGCAGCAGCAGCAGCAGCAGTGGCAGCAGCAGCAGCAGCAGCAGCGGCGGCAGCAGCGGCAGCAGCGGCAGCGGGGGGCAGCAGCGGCAGCGGCGGCAGCCAGCCGAAACACCAGCCTAGATAAAGCAGCCCGAGGGAGGCGGCCGGCAGCTCCATGGCAGGGGCAGGGAGAGGAGCTAGTCACAACATCAACCCAGAACATTCCAGCCCTTGTCCCATATCATGATCATTGACACACGATTGGGATACACACTCACTAAACACAATATGTAAACTTCCTCTGACTTGCTTAAACCTTCAACACTTGCACATTTCCTTCTTCTCACTTGCTCAGGCCTTTGTCACTTACACATTTCCTTCTGTTTCATATTCATAAGATCTAGCATACAAACAATGGTGGTAACACTCAACAATGATATTTGTGTGTTATTCATCCTATAATTAGATCTCCCTGAGCTACACAGCGGGTTGTTCCATCCTTCTGCATTATCCACCAAGTACATCCTGGTCCTTGAACAAAGGCAATCCCACAAATGGATTTACCTGTACTCGAGGCAGGATGAATCCATACTGTCTTCTCTAGCAACCCTCTGACATGGGCCACTGGGACTTTGTCTCCATCTATTACATTAAGGCCTTCAGACTGGGCGGGACCTGCTCGGTTGGTGGAACCTCGAGTGTTGACTAACCAAGTGACTTTTGCCAGGTGCTGCTCCCAGTTCTTGAGAGATCCTCCACCCAATGCCTTTAAGGTGTTCTTCAACAATCGATTGTACCTCTCCACTTTACCTGCAGCTGGTGCATGGTAAGGGATATGGTACACCCACTCAATACCATGTTCCCTAGCCCAGGTGTTGACGAAGTTATTCTTAAAATGAGTCCCATTGTCTGACTCGATCCTCTCAGGCGTACCATGCCTCCAAAAGACCTGCTTTTCCAGGCCCAGGATGGTGTTCCGAGCAGTGGCGTGGGGCACAGGGTAGGTCTCCAACCATCCGGTGGTGGCTTCCACCATGGTCAGCACGTAGCACTTGCCTTGGCGGGTCTGAGGCAGTGTGATATAGTCAATCTGCCAGGCCTCTCCATACTTATATTTGGACCATCGCCCCCCATACCAGAGGAGCTTCACCCGCTTGGCCTGTTTGATGGCAGCGCAAGTGTCACATTCATGGATAACTTGGGTAATGCTGTCCATAGTAAGATCCACCCCTCAGTCTTGTGCCCACTTATAGGTGGCATCCCTACCCTGATGGCCTGAGGCATCATGGTCCCATTGAGCCAGGAACAACTCTCCCTTATCTTCCCAATCCAAATCTATTTCCAAACCCCCTATCTTTGCAGCCTGATCTACTTGCTGGTTGTTTCACTGTTCTTCATTAGCTCTGCTTCTGGGGACATGGGCATCTACATGGCGAACCTTTACAAGAAGCTTTTCTAACCAAGTAGCAATGTCTTTCCACTTGTCAGCAGCCCAAATTGGTCTTCCTCTATGCTGCCAGTTCACCTTTTTACATTTCTTCAGCCACCCCCACAGAGTGTTGGCTACCATCCAGGAATCTGTGTACAAATAGAGCTTTGGCCACCTTTCTCTTTCGGCGATATTTAAGGCCAGTTGGACAGCTTTGAGTTCAGCAAATTGACTAGATCCTCCTTCTCCTTCAGTAGCCTCTGCAACCTGTTGTGTAGGGCTCCATACAGCTACTTTCCGTCTTCGATTCGTCCCTACGACACGACAGGAATCATCAGTGAACAAAGCATAACATGCTTCCTCTGCTGGCAACTGGTTGTATGGTGGAGCTTCTTCAGCCCATGTCACTGGTTCTTGTTCCTCATCTGCGACACCAAAATTTTCACCTTCTGGCCAGTTTGTAATTATTTCCAAAATCTCAGGGCAATTTAGTTTTCCAATCTGGGCGCGCTGAGTGATAAGGGCAATCCACTTGCTCCACATGGCACTGGTGGCATGGTGGGTGGAGGGAACCTTTCTGCTGAACATCCACCCCAGCAGTGGCAGTCGGGGTGCCAGGAGAAGCTGTGCTTCTGTGCCAATCACTTCTGAAGCAGCTTGGACTCCCTCATAGGCAGCCAGGATTTCCTTCTCTGTAGGAGTGTAATTACCTTCAGACCCTTTGTAACTTCTGCTCCAAAATGCCAGGGGTTGGCCTCGGGTCTCACCAGGCACCTTCTGCCACAGGCTCCAAGACAAATCATGGCTCCCAGCTGCTGAGTAAAGTACATTCTTCACATCTGGTCCCCTCTTGACTGGGCCAAGGGCTACTGCATGGGCGATCTCCTGTTTGATCTAGGTGAAGGCTTGCTGTTGTTTGGGGCCCCAGTGGAAATCGTTCTTTTTGCGAGTGACCAGGTAGAGAGGACTCACAATCCTGCTATACTCAGGGATATGTATTCTCCAAAAGCTGAAGGCACCTAGAAAAGCTTGTGTCTCCTTCTTGTTAGTAGGTGGGGACATAGCTGTAATCTTGTTAATAACATCAGAAGGAATCTGATGCCGTCCATCTTGCCACTTCACTCCCAGGAACTGAATCTCCCGAGCAGGTCCTTTAACTTTACTCTTCTTGATGGCGCAGTTGGCTTCCAGGAGAATTTTGATAATTTTTTCTCCTTGCTCAAATGCTTCCGCTGCTGTGTTTCCCCATACGATGATATCATCAATATATTGTAGATGTTCTGGAGCCTCACCCTTCTCCAGTGCAGCCTGGATCAGTCCGTGGCAGATGGTGGGGCTGTGCTTCCACCCCTGAGGCAATCGGTTCCAGGTGTACTGCACGCCCCTCCAGGTGAAAGCAAACTGAGGCCTGCACTCTGATGCCAAAGGAATGGAGAAGAATGCATTTGCAATGTCAGTGGTGGCATACCACCTTGCTGCCTTGGACTCCAGCTCGTACTGGAGTTCCAGCATGTCTGGCACAGCAGCGCTCAGCGGTGGAGTCACTTCATTCAATGCCTGATAGTCCACAGTCAGTCTCCATTCTCCATCAGATTTCTGCACAGGCCCAATGGGGCTGTTAAAGGGTGAGTGGGTTTTACTGACCACCCCTTGGCTCTCCAGCTCTCGGATCATCTTATGAATAGGAATCACAGCATCTCGCATTGTTCTGTACTGCCGGCGGTGCACTATTGAAGTGGCAATTGTTATTCATTGTTCTTCTCCCTGCAGAAGTCCTACTGTAATTGGATTCTCAGATAGTCCAGGCAAGGTGTTCAATTGCTGGATGCACTCTGCCGTCACAGTTGCTATTCCAAATGCCCATCTAAGTCCTTTTGGGTCCTTAAAATACCTGCTCCGAAGGTAATCTATGCCCAAAATACATGGGGCCTCTGGACCAGTCACAATAAGATGTTTCTTCCAATCCTTTCCAGTTAAACTCACTTCTGCTTCCACCAGGGTGAAGTCCTGCGATCCACCTGTCACACCAGCAATTGAAACAGATTCTGCTCCCACGTGTCTTGATGGAAGTATCGTACACTGTGCACCTGTGTCCACTAAAGCTTTATATTTCCGTGGTTTCGAAGTGCCAGGCCATCGAATCCACACGGTCCAAAAAACACGGTTCTCCCTTGCCTCACCCTGGCTAGAGGCAGGGCCCCTCTAAGCCTGTTTTTTCTTCTTTTCTGGGGCATACATCTTAGAGGTTCCCTCAAGAGGGTCAGACATGTCATTATCAGTATCACGTTCGGCACTTTGGCTGCGAGAGACAGGAGCGGCTTTCCTTCTGGTGGAACTTCCTCTTTCAATCTTTCCTTCCTTCAAATCCCACACTCGTTGTGCCAGAGCAGCCGTAGGCTTCCCATCCCATCTTCTCATGTTCTCTCCAGAATCCCGCAAGAAAAACCACAACTCAGCTCCGGGAGTGTACCTCCTCTCCCAGTTGGGGGAATGTCTACGTTGGGTACCAGGGTTTCTAATCTGTACAGCTGAAATTTGGAGGAGGTCCTCCTTAATCTCCTCCCTGAGTCTCTGATGATTCTCCTCTATCTTATCTTCTAAATCTTGCAAGCGTGTTTCCACAGCTGCAATTCTAGCATGAGTTTGGCCATGTACTGCATCCGCATATGCACGAAGCTTCTTTGCCATATTGAGTACTGTCTCATACACCTCATCTCTCTTCATTATTGCTAGGGCAGACGCATGCTCAGGTGGCCCAAGCTGCACGAGTTTTCTTCACATCACCGGTGTGCATGGTACCAGGTCTAGTTGTTATGTCATCCGAAAAAATAATTTCTGCTACTGCCATTTCCCTGAGGCATTGGACCCCCTGCTCTATGGTTTTTCCATCGGGTCTGCTGCATATACAGGTCATCCGCACACAGATATCTTTGTGCCACGCTATCCAGGACCTAGCTAACGCAGCCCGGGGGAGGCAGCTGGCAGCTCCATGGCGGGGGCAGGGAGAGGAGCTAGTCACAACATCAACCCAGAACAACCATCTTGACTCATGTGGGCATATTTGATCAGATCTTGCAAGGTCTGTGGGAAAATACCATCAACACCTTACCTCAGCTTCAGGTCTGTGTGTTTTACATGCCAAAGTTAAGTCTTTGCACTGATTCCATATGTCTGAAAGACTTGATGCGAACAAATTTGAGCAAGGAAAAAAAATCTGAGTAAAAAAAATTCTGAGTAAACCTGAGGGGCAGTCTGTAGGGTTGAATTACCTAAAAGTGAAGGTAGTGTGTTTTGAATCAAACCTTTCTTCCTACTGATAGCCTTTACAGAACACATGAGCTTCTTTGACTTAATGCAAGCTGGAAAGCTTAATTTTTAGGTCAGTTACAGTATATCCGATTGTGATGCAAAATGTTTAGGCACGTTTTTTTGCCAGGGCCTGGGACTAGGGACTCTTCAATTTTCACAAAGATGTTCCTACAGAATTTTTGAGTTTACCTGAGCCTTTTATGAAAAATATGTTTAATATGTCCATTTGTGATTTGTTAGGCAGCTTCCTTGGGAAGATTTAAATGAAATTCTGCTCAAGCACTATTTTGATGAATAAGGGCACAAGATGCTCTCTCCCAACTGGAAAACTGGTAGAAGTAACAGCATTTACAGAAAGGTGCAAAATAAGGGACCAATTTTACTTTGTATTGTTTCTGAAAGTGGTTGAATTCAAGGGTAAAATTCACTGTGGTTTTTTGCAGTCAATTATAGAACCAATTGGGCACTGAAGAAATGGAAATTAAGCATATTAGTCTCTTCTGCCTGTCTTACTGAAGCATGCCCAGACTCTGGGCAAGTTTTCTAATCCAATGGGACCACTCAAAGTTCACAGAGTGCTAAATAAAGTTTCCTAATGGTTAAGACAGGGTTCTGTCTTCTGTATCACAGCTCTGGGGCTGGACTTGGGAATTCCAGCTTTCACTCTTCGCACCTCCATGTGAACCTGTGCAGTCTCACCCCTTTCAAGGGGGCTCTTGTTTCTAAAGATAGGGTGCTTTGGACAACTTCTGTTCAGAAATATTTTGGTCTAGAGTAACAGTTGCTGTGGTTCAAATACAGGTCCTTTCCTGCAAAGACCATCAAGTTTTTCCCAGACTCTCCTTTCCATACAAGGCTTCCATACATACTGGAAGTCTGTGAAGCAAGGCTTGTAGTATGAACTTTGTTGAAAGCATTGTTCCAGAGGAGAGGTTGGTATCCTTTGTTCACAAGATTGACTCTATACCTGCCATTTGTCTCCATCTGCAGGTGACCCAGAGTGTTTCAGCTCTTCTGTACTGGTACTGTGCTGTACTGGGCTGCTTTTCACGCAAAAACCCTTGTGAGAGAACAAAAGTTAGTTTTAGGTTATTGTACTCCTTCACATATTTGCTCTTCCTAATTCTTTGTTCAAGGTAGGGATGACAATTGGTGTCTTTGAAGGCATGTTTTGTCCTGTGAATCTGTGGCCTTGAGGTTTTTTTGCCCTACTTCCTCTGTCCCTTATCTCTTCTTTCAGTGGGTGGTTACTTTTTTAAGTTTAGTATGTCTTGGTTTGATTAGGGTTTGGCAATTTTTATAAACTCAATTTCACTTGGAGATAGGATTTAGGAGCAAAAACAAGGCAGGCCTAAAACTTAAAAGGGTATAAAGAAGAAATTTATTACTAATGCCAAAAAAAAAAAAAGGAATTTGGAATAAGATTTCCATATCACTCCCTACTCCCCCCCCCCACCCCACCTTCCATATTTCTTAACAACAACATACAGAGAACACTTCAGTCAGTTTTCCACTTAAATAATCATTTCAGTTCACTCTAAAGAGAAAAGTTCCTTTTTGGTTTAGCCATAGGGTATGTCATAATTTTCACAATTTGCATCCGTCCAGGAAAATCTGCAAATCGTGGAACTCCTCTCTTCTTCACAGTCTTTCCAGAGTTGTGTTATGGGTCATGTAAAAAAAACCAACTCCTGGGGTATTACTTTTAAGGGCAATCTGTTCAAAGACAAAAATTCTCTTCATCTCTTTTTCCATCAAATGTCTCTGTTAATCTTTCCAGTCTCCAGAACAGAGAGCCCCATTCCCTGGGGGCAAAGGATCCTTTTTTCAAACACTTCAAACCCCCTCCAAGTAGTTCTCCACAATTTAAAAGAATTTTCAGTGTAGTCCAGTCACCACCCATAGCCCACAAAAAGGTTTTTCAGCCAACCTATCCATGGCATCTCTTCAATCTCTTCTCAATCTGAAAACTTGGCTCATATTTTACTGACTTTAGTATACTCCCTGATTTATTCCTTTCCTTCAAGGGAGGTCAGGAGATCTGCAGTCTTATCCAGGCATTAGAAGGGTTAGAACTGCACACAGGAGGTGAAGGGAGCTGGGCAAGGCCATCCTGGTAACCATGCCAAGGATTCTCAGGCTGTGCCAGGAAGCTTCGCCTCCCACAGCTGCTTTGAGCTGGTGGCAAAGGCTTCTCTGCCTCTCTCTCTGTCTCTGTCTCTCTTTCCTGGCCATCAGGGCTCCTAGTTGAAAATGTGGGGGGCCTTGGTGGCTCCCCCACCCCTGCCTGGCCAGGGGAGGGTGGCCAGGCCAGGCTGGGCCAGGCCAGGCCAGGCCGGACCAGTTGTTACCTGCTTCACCGACAGAAGTGAAAAGAGAGCAATTAACTTCTACCGCTATGAGTCATGAAAGCAAAATAACTTTTTAGTTGGTTACCCAGGCTGTCATTTATTAAATCAAGTTTCGATTGGTCCCTGCAGCTCACAGAGGAAGTTCTCATAGAGGAAACAGCCCCTGTGCATGCCTGTGCTTTGCGCTCCTCCTCCTTTCATGCAAAACCAGCACAGCTTTGGTTAGCTGATCTTTGGTTATGTAATCAATGCTCCGGTCCAAAAGCGCAAGACCTTGACTTGAACACTTGCTTATAATAAATTCCATCTTCCAGATCAGTGATTTGTACCACTTTTTAAAAAAACACAAAACCCTGAGAGTTTAGTAATCGATGCATTCCAGAAAATTTATGTTTTCCTCACTATCAAAAGGGTGACAGATCCTTACTTACATCTGTTGCAGCTATCAGTGCCTTCAGCTGAAATCATATGCAAAGTCCCACAATCCAATACTTCATTGATTTTTACACCTCTTTTTCTTTATGTGCTTGACTTCTTTGTGTGTAGACTTTAAGGCTTTTTGTAGGGTTGTTCAATTAGGGAAGAAAACCCTCACCTTCAGTAAACATTAACCAGAATTCTGTTCTGAAGAGATTTGTCTGCCCCAAATGTAGCATTAGCTCGGTCCAGAAGAGGGAACTATTGTTTCATGTATGGTAAGTCCAAGCAAATAGTTTAGAACCTAGTCTAATGTGAAGATGAAAAGATGAAAATGGTCTTCTCTAGAGACAATAAACAATGAGGTCTGAAAATTGAGATATTTAGAGACTTTAACAAAACAACTAAATATCAGAGCATACAAAAGACATCTATCTTTGCTTTTAGAGTATTCTTACAATGGTAATTTATATAAAAATGTGTAAATATAATTAAACTGTTTACCACAGGATAGGAACACCTGAGATCACACTCACTTTCTGATGTGGGAAGTAAATTATATTAATTGAGTTATTTTGGTAATGTACTTGATTTTAATTTGATTTTACATTAAGTGTATGAGCCTTTCTTGGGAACAATAAATGCCCTATTAAAAATGGATATCTTAATTTGCAGCTTTTTGCTATAAGCCATTGCCAGAAATCAGAAAGGAGGAGTGTTTTCCTTCCCACAAGAATTTACTGAAGTATACACTGGCACTTCAAACTTAAATGTTGTAAATGCCTCAGTTTCTTTAAGAATCACTTATTGACAGTAATTCTATTGTTATAGTTGTATTATTCAGTTATTGTAAGTACATGCTGAGATAATTTAACAGCTGGTGCCCTTGTAGCTAATTGTTGTCTTTGGAGAAGGGGCTTCTTTCTTACATCCTCTCAGAGATGGTATGTTTCAGTTGTTAACTATATTTTTTTAGCCTATATGCTCAACATTAAATAAAGCATTTGTATCCTGACATATTGTACATGTTTCTGTTGTTGTGCATAAAATCATGCAAATGAGTGTCAAGTAACAAGCAAAAGCACAACATGAATCTTTGAACTATTATCAACTTATTTGCACCCAAGACTGGGATTAGTAGTCCAAATTTAGAACCGAGAATGCGAGAGAATCGTACCTTAACTGTTGTCAGGACAATGTTTGGACAACTTGTGGATGTTGTCTCCCTGGTATTAGTACCTACTACATGGAAGGAAGTTTGCAGAGCTGTTAGCATTGATACTAGCTAGAATCTGTGGTTAGGTTTGAATAGAAACTGCAGACCTACCATAAGCAGCCAATGAATGGTTTGTCAGTCAAACCACAACAATATTCTCCCTGCTAGTACTAAAC
This sequence comes from Erithacus rubecula, assembly GCF_903797595.1. Taxonomy (NCBI): domain Eukaryota; kingdom Metazoa; phylum Chordata; class Aves; order Passeriformes; family Muscicapidae; genus Erithacus; species Erithacus rubecula. The sequence continues at coordinate 2,635,560 of NW_027635590.1, forward strand.
AACAAGGGAATATGTGCAGGCTGATAAAACCAGCCCTGTGGATTTGTCTTAGTCCTGCTTAATGCTGCCACCTATTTTCATATGTCTTTCTCTGTTCCCTTATTCATCTAGCTGACAAAGGGCAAAACAGATGAAGCATGTTTAAGTAAAGCTGTCTGGGAGATGACACTGTAGAATGACTTGTGGTTGCCAGCAATAGGCTAAACACATTTCTTAAGTGAATCCACATAAAATCAACAGGACAGAATTTCATATGTTGTGTGTCAACACTGCACTTTGCAGTAGAGCTAAATCAGTTTCTGAATCTACAAGGAAATAGGTTTTCCTAGTTACAATGAGTTTGTTCTCACTTTTTCTGCATTTCCTAAGCAATGGAATCTATTTTTCATAGTTCTGCATTTAGTTAATCTCCTTCTTCATCAGTCCTCGTACCTTCCCACTGATTTTTAAATTTTCCTTAGGAATAGTGACACAGTAGGAAGACAACGATGGTGGTTTGCCCTATGAACCATCAAAAAGTACACATTAAAATTTCTGCTCTGGAATTTTAATGATTGAAAATGATATTCCAAATTGTAAGAACACAGCTTAATTTGCAGTTAAGACCACAAGAAATTTTGATGACAATTTAAAGTAGCTCAATTTTTGTCAATAAACTAAGTAGATAGGACTCCAGATGATACCTTGGGGCTGTATTATAATCTTTCTCCACATATTGTATTTGCATTTACAGCTGTATTTTGCCACCGTGTGAAGTGCTTTATAGGTTTTCTGTACAAAAGAGTTTTGCTGTACAAGCATACAGACATATTCAAACAAATATGATCTGGAACCCAGCAGGGAGAGTAAGTGTCGTTGACTCCAGTGTTTCTTCCTTAGCTGATTTTGGATTCTAATTATGTATAGAGCAGAGCTGAAAGGACTGAAGGGGTCATCAGTCCATGTCTCTGCTTCTCTGCTTGAGGAAGGATTAAGTGCACCCAGACCATTCTGGCAGGTGTTTGTCCGGCCTATTAAAGCCTCCAGTGATGGAGATGTGTGTCATCTTCAGGTAATATGTGCCAATTCTTTTCTCTCAATAGGAATTACACTAATGTCTTGTCTGGATTTTCCTTTCCTGTACATTAAGGTTGTTACTTTTTGTCCTATTTTGTGGAACTTTAGAGTACACTATTCCTTTTTACTCTGCAATAACACTTTGCCTTGCTGGAGACTAAGTCCTTCATTGAAATTACTCTCAGTTCATTCTCTTTTTCTTCACTGGTTCATCTCAGTGTTTCTCTGGGTTATTTTAAGCAGTTCTGTTCAAAACCTGTGATTCAACACTGTACACAGGCTCTCAGAGGACAAGGATGCATTCAAAGGTTATCTTGGCTGTAACCATGTTTCTAAATATCTGTATGATCTTTTTTACCTATAGAAATGAATGGAATATTGCTCAATGTATTCACTATAATCCTAGCCTCCCTTTCTGTAGAGCTGCTATGTTCTTTTGTCCCCACATTTTTCAGATAATGTTTTCTGTTTACATGTAGTATTTCATGAGTCTTGGTAAAAGTATTTTATGAACACCTTGAAATATGAAATGCCTGAGGAGAAATGGGAGGTCAAACTTCAAAACTATGCCATTAAGAGTAAGCAGGTGAATTCTTTTTTTCTGAAGTGCTATGTTGAATCACAGCAACTGGAAATTCAGCTGTCTTAATTACTGGAAATCAATGAACAGTTGTCCAGCTATTTTTGCTCAACCATTCATGAAGTTGGGTGAGTGCCTACCTGGCTCAAACTTTGCTTTAATTTGCTCCTCTTATGCTGCTTGTAAAATAATTAGATACCTTGATATCTTGTTCCCTAGAAGAGAGTATGAGAATGATTTGAATACAGAGTACCACAGGATGGGTTCTCCTCCTCATAATGAGGTCTCTTTCTTGAATTTTCAGTATTGGCAGAAGGTCTTGTATTTCCCTGCTACGCATAGGTTTCCTGAAATACGCATAGTTGCATATAACAGAAAAAGATTACATACAGGCTACAAATATTAAAAAATGTTGGAGAAAAATCATTAAGCGCTGGCAGAAAGTGAAGGTAGGAAGGAGCAGGATGGAACTAAGTCTTCCCTTTCAGTTCTAAGATACTGAGACCTGAAGGATACTATCACAGAAAGCCTGTGGTGAATTATTTGACTGTGACATCCTTGAGTTATGAAAGTGTGCTTACTGGATAAAATTTTAGCCAAATGTGAGGCACAATGTCCCTTGTAAAAATACTTGGGTGAGGTTTTTTCTGGATTGGGTAATGTGGAAGACAAGAACAGACAATTTAAAAATCCCTTCAGTCTTAAAATTATTGAATGAACAAAAGATCAGTGAGAATACTGTTACGAAGACCAAGAGCAAGTAATATGGAAGGGAAGCTAAAAAGAAATATAGAAGATGAGGGAAATTCAGTACTAATAGGTAATATGGCTTCTAAAGAGGAAAGAATGAATAACAATACAGAAGTTCAACTTCACCTCCTGGAGTGTGATGGAAGATTGATGCAGATTTCAAAAGTCCCTGGATTAGGCTCTTGACGTGCCCATAACTCATATGTAAATGTAAGTATATACACCAATACAGGTATACACACACAGACATACTTCAGTATTTGGAGTGTTTGCTTTGTATAAATAATTTTAAAGGTTTATTTGGGAGAACTTGTAAATGAAATTGTGTTTACCCATGAGAGAAAGACACTACTATGACTAACACAGTGTCAAGTGTCAATAATGGCTGGCTATTTTCTGTGCAGCTGTGCCTTTCTTAAACATTATATTAAGAAGGATGTCCTAAAAAATAAACACTATACCATCATTTTTCAGAGAATAAATAGATTTGGGACATAGAAATCAAGAGATGTGCACTCAATCACAAACAGAACTTACATACTTTCTGGGAAGGGTGTGTGAGTCATTTCACTTGTGTGCTTCCTGTTAATAGGCAGAACCATCCTTTCTATTGGCATAGAACAGAATATTTCAACAGAGCTGTCAGATGAAAGCACAAATATCTCTTCCTAAAATGAGGAAGAAAGACAGGTTTCAGAGAGCTTGATTTTACTTCTGACCTTTAAATTGAGGATGTGTAGAAAAAGAAGGGAAGGGAATGATTTTGGTGGCAATACTCCTTTATTAAACATTTTCAGTGTTCTGGGTCAGAAGGGGCATCCATCAATATTGCAAAGTACTCAGTGGAGCAGCTGTGGTGGTCCAGCGCAGACAGGTTACAAACCATTGCTACGTATTAGCCATCTGGGAACAATTGGAAACGGCTGCCATTATCTGCCAGGGGCGGCAATTTGTAGGAGCTACGGTGCATTATGATGGATTAGCTCTGCAGCTGAAGGTGTCATGACCCATTTCTCTGCATCTTCTTTGGGAAGAAAAGCAAAGCAAAGGCTTTTATTGTTGCAGTTTTAGGGTAAGCAATCTAATTTGCAATGATGCTGTAGGACAGAAGGGAAGAAAGGCTTAAATAGCCACTGTGCCTGTCAACTAAGCATGCACTTCAGTTCAGCACTTGGCTGCCTTTGTGGTTACCTGCTTCAGAGAATTCCTTATTCAGGAGTTACATGCTTCCATGGACATTGGAACTAAGCCATTAACTCCACTCTGGGACTTGTTTGCCAGGATGCTTCTTCAAGGATTGGTGGTCTGCTCTCTCACTCCTACCCCTCCATTTCCAGCTTGCTGTGCTCTGGCTGTCCTTCTCCACTCCTGTCAGCCTTAGGCTACTCTGAGAGTCCTTGGCAGCCCAGCTCCTTGCAGTTCCTCCTTCAGGGAAGGCACTGAGTGTGTGGTACTCCTCTGTGTGACACTGGCTTGGACACTTGTAGGGAGTATGAGCCCTCCATGGTCTTCACTCTTGTCATGAGAGCCTTTCTGAACAATCTCTCTGTCTCTCATCTCATCTCATCTCATCTCATCTCATCTCATCTCATCTCATCTCATCTCATCTCATCTCATCTCAATCTCATCTCATCCCATCTCAGTTTCCTTTTATCCTCATTCTGCTTCAGTACAGCAGGTTGTGCAACAGGTAACTAATATGTACAAACATAGGCATACAGACATATTTTATACTCATGATACTCACATGCACATGCTCTACCACACCCTGCTGCTGTGTGTAGGCACTTTGGCAGTAACTTCTTTCAGTGTGCAACTGATCATTTACATTGTTTCTGGAGCAGGCACCAACAGGAGGTTTTGTTCTTCTGTACTTCTGACCCTTTGATTAAAAATCTTTCAAGAAGGTTTAAATATGTTTAAGAAGGAACAAAGCAGTCTAAAACATCAAGCAGGAGATTCCTACACTTCTGTATTTTTAAATATTTATTTATTTATTTATTTATTTATTTATTTATTTATTTATTTATTTATTTATTTTAGCCAGGCGAATCAGAGCTTTGTACAGAAATGCATTTCCTCACATTTGTGAGGAAAAGGTGAATACTTTCTTAATCTCAGGAAGCCCTACATTTTCTGGTAGGTTTTGTCTTTGTCCCAACAAGCAGAGAAAATGTGATTTTTACTTTCTGGGGTCAGATACCTCTATAATTCCTTTAATTGGAATTTGAATCCTGAACCTGAGCAGCAGTTAGTGTGCATTACCTTGCACAAGAGCAAAACAAATACTCTCTCATGTTGTTATTAGCGTCAATAACTGCACATTTTCAGCCCTCATTGATTTCCTCTGTAGTGATGGATATCTAGCACTGTCAAGAATGATAGCAGTAGCAACAAGACAAGAGTCATTTTGGTGGGAACAGGGCTGACATGAAGACCTTCTGTCCAGATGATTCTGTTATATTCCATATGACATTCTTTCCTCTGTAAGACACAATAAACAGTCTTAAACTGCAGACTCCTTGTGATAAGAAAATAGATGTTATGTGGACTTTTTCTTTGAAATGTGAAGCATAATCTACTCTTGCAACAATATTTATCCATTCCTATTCACTTACTAACCTTACAGTACTCTTTCACAAGCCCCTTAAGAGACTGAATGAAAACTTTCATTTTTCAAAAGAGAAATAGGAAATGAAATATAGATACCAACTAAAACATTTATTTTTAACTCCTTACTGCTTCACAAGTAAGTGAAATTGTAAGGTTGGGATGGATGGTAAAGTGGGATATATAAGATATCCCTGTCATATTATGCACGGGCTAGGAGAAGAATATTGTGCTGGGGACATGAAGGGATGAGTTACAGAGCAAGTGCAAGTAGACAGGAAATAGGATAAGACATGTAGTGAAAAGAGGCAGATCTGGCTGTAACCTGCCTTACTGCACACTGCCCTGTGGAAACATGCTGTTTGTGTAAGCCAGTGGCAAGTAGCCAGAGGCAGATGAAGCTGCTGCAGTGCTGGGGAAAGGCAACCCTTCTGTGGCATTTTCTTCATGCTGAAATGGTTTTTGTGTGCAGCTGGATTGTTTGGCAAATTTCTGGTGTTCCCTGTACCAGAGTTTTAGTTATTTATAGTGAGGAAAAGTGTGATTAAAAGAAGCACATCAACTAGATTTAAATTTCAGTGAAAGTACATGTACAGACCACTGAAAGGAATGGCAGCTCTCCTTGCATTAAGCCAAGAAGCTTTTTGTTGCTAACCTTTTGGTGAGAAATGAGAGAAGAAAACACATCATCATGTGTTATATGTAGGTTGTGATTACTTTTCTGTCTTGTATACACAATAGCTGTGCTCAAAGAAAACAACTGGGCATTTTTATGGAGAGCTCCTAATGGAGCAACACAGCATCTTTTCTGAAGTTCCATGAGAAAAATGCAGAAAAGGTTACCTGTGGGGGTATTAACTGAAGTCTTGCCACGCAAGATAATGGTGGATTGCATATTAATTCTTGAAGAGCTGCCTCATATGTCACAACTATCAACGCAAGCTTGGAAACTGCAAGTGTAAGGCAGAAAAAATACCAAAAAAAAAAAAAAAAAAAAGAGGGAGGAGTAATCTTAAATGTGAAAAGCAAAAAACATGCTAAGAATGTTCTTTTTGAAAGCACCAAATTCCTAACAGATCTACAGACAAAGTGACAAGGGATGAGGCAGAAGAGGGTTCAGTTGGCTCCCGTTTCTGCTGTGAAGGAGCACTGGGCCAGGGACTGAATTTCAACATTCACATTCCATCCAGGGCAGAAGTGAATGGACTCAGGGAGCGGTGTGAGCATTCTTTCCTTGGCATTTATAAAATATACAGCACATAAACAAGCTTGGGCTTATTTAGGAGTGGTAGTGGTGCTGGTACTTTTCAAACTGCTGTGGAGATGATAACATCATAGACTCGAAGAGGAAAACTCAAGGTTTGTGCCAGAGCAGAAAACAGTGCTTTTGCTGCAAACAGGTGGATGTTATACATGGTAACTGTCAGGCTGAGAACATTTAAAAAGGCACAGGGGCATTTAATATATCACTGCTTGGAAAATTAGCTAAACATTTCTTAGATAAATGTTCACCTTCTACCTTTAGGGAGAGACCTTACATGCCTCTCCTGCAGGTTTTATTCTGGAGAATTGGCAGTGTGTTTGCTGAGGAAAATGACAATGAATAAACAGGTAGGATCATGCCATATCACTGCTTTCTACTCTGCTGTCCCAATAGATGTATGCTTTTGGGCTAGCATCTGGTATGGGGTTTCATCCTGTTTAGCTGTCGGCACTTGGTGTGCATACATTTGGCTCCAGACCAGACACACCTGCTATGCAGACAGTGAAGCCTGCTTCTAAGGAAGGAGGATTTTGTCTTGGGTAGGAAAAGTTGGTCTTTCAAAATGGTGAAATCTGTGCATAGTGTGAGGACCCTGAACATGGTATCACAGTGATCTGAAGAGATTAATCAAAGGGGTCATTTATAGAGATCATTCTTGGCCTTGTCTGGAGTCTTAAAACTGGAGAAGTTTTCTTTCTCTATCTCAAAGGAGGTTATTGAGGACAAAGGCACTGTTGATGTTCAGCTATCACAGTAAGGTACTGTAGGTACTTCAGGTTTGCAAAACGCTGTGAAAAGACATGTGCAGTCCTAATTGGCTTTTGTTATTTTCTTAGAGCACCTTCTGAGGCATTCATTCATGTGGCCTCATTTCAGCTGCATGGCAGGTATTCATCATTAGTGCTTCTTCGCCTGCTATATAAATTTTTTTCTCAGCATTTTGAAAAGGCCTAATTTATTGTCATAGGGATGCCTTTGGAGAAGCTCTGACAATTCTTGCAAGAGCTGTGTAATATGTAGTGACCCTTGGCTGTCGTCAGCAGTTGCAGAGGTAGAAGAATAGCCAGTGTGCTTTCCACCTGCTTGCCCAGGGTCAGGAACAGGTAGATTAGAGCAAATTGAAACGAAGTGACAGTGATCCCAGCCTTGAACACAGCAGATCTCATATACAGGTGGATCAGGGTTTTGGGTTTCTGGGTTTTATTTGCTATTAAGTCCTTTTCACACCCTTCTGAAGATCAAAAAAAGGTAGCTACATTTTTCTTTTCCTTTCTCCACGAAGGGTGGCCCCATACGCCTTCCTTCTTCCAGGTACAAAGTTTGATTCTGCTTGGATCAGGACATAAAACTAATCTGAAGCAGGGCAGGAAGGAGTAACTTAGAAATGTGCCTGAGCAGGGGTGACTGTCACCCTCATGTCTCATCTCCAGAAACAGAGACATTTTTCAACAAAGTGCTCAGTACTGTGTTACAAACAGAACTTCAACATATCTCTCTTAAAAAACCCCGAACTGCTGAGTATTGAAGGCTAATTACTACTATGGTTATAATTTGCTTATGTTCAGTACCAGAAAATCAAGCCTTCTGTTGACCAGTTTCCTCTTTTTCTGTCTAATATATAAACACAGCAAAGAGAAAATACATCACATTCTGTACTTGAGGATAATGGCTGCATCTGAAAGCAGCTGTGGGAAATCATTACAGGGGTGTTAAGGGACCTGAGTTCTGCTATTAAGCTCCTAGGATTATGCAACAAAATATTACTCTGTAGTTGGAATTATCTCACTAAATGATTTCAATTTTGTTTCTGAAGCTATTATTTATAAATGGAAGTAATAAATATGTGCTTACTGTGCTTATCTGAACAAAATGTCTTAGGATTATAGAATGATTAAGGACCAAAAACTTCCAAGACAGTCAAGTCTAACTTTTCACCAAAAATCATCATGTCAAAAAACCCCATAGCACTAAGTGCCACATCCAGTCCTTCTTCATTTTAAGGGATGGTAACTCCTTTCCGGGCAGGTTTTGCAAATTCTTGATATTTTCAGATATAACCTGAACTTTTTCTAGCATGACTTGAGGTGGTGTCCTTTTGTCCTATCTGGCTATCTGGGAGAAGAGACCAATTTTCACCTGGCTATAGCCTCCTCTTGAGTAGCTGCAGAGAGATAAAGGTCTTCCCTGAGCTTCCTTTTTCCCAGACTGAACAAATCCCACTGTCTCAGTTTCTTCTTTTAGCTTTTACTCTCTGGACCTTTCTCCAGCTCCACTGCCAATATCTGAACATGCTCCAGCATCTCAAGGTCCTTCCTGAATTCAGGCACCTGGAACTGGACACATAACTTGAGATGCATCCTTGCCAATGCTGAGTGCAGGAGGAACAGTCAGCCCTGGTCCTGCTGGTCACACTATTGCTGATACAGACCAGGATGCCATTGGCCTTCTTGGCCACTGCTGGTGCACGTTCAGCATCTCCCTTTTATGATGGGCCTCTTTCCAACCACCCTGCCCCAGCCTGTAGCACTGCACAGGGTTGTTGTGACCCAAGGGCAGGACCTGACACTTGGCCTTATTGAACCTCACACCTTTGGCCTTGGCCTGTCAGTCCAGCCTGTCCAGATCCCTCTGCAGAGCCTTCCTGCCCTCCAGCACAGCAGCACTCCCCCACAGCTTGCTGCCATCAGTGAATTATGCTGAAAGTACAGTCGCTCTCATACAGATCCTCAAGAAAGATTTGAACAGGATTGCGCCAAATACTAATTCCTGAGGAGCACCACTTGTGACCAGTCCCCATGTGGATGCAGAACCATTCCCCTGCACTCTCTGGGCCTGGCCCTGCAGCCAGTGTCTAACCCAGCAAAGAGTGCTCCTGTCCAAGCCGTGGGCTGCCAGCTTTTCCAGGAGAACACTGTGAGAGAGGGTGTCAAAGGCTTTGCTTGAGTCTCGGTAGACAACATCCACAGCCTTTCCCTCATTCTCTGGGAGGTCACCTGGTCATGAAAAGAGATGAGGTTGGTGAGGCAGGACCTGCCTTTCCCCAAACCAGTGCTGGCTGGGTTTGATCCTCTTGTTTCCTGTACGTATCCTGAAAGGATACACATATACCCCACAAGCTAGTATGTAAGTGGGCAAAGACACAGAAAATTTTCTTCACCTCAAAGGCTATGAAAATGGTCACCGTGAGTTAGAACAAAGGTCTATCTAAGGCAGGATTCCTTTTTCAGTTGCAATCAAAACCGGGAGTGTAGAGGAAATTAGGACCAGAGAAAACATATGTGAAACTTCCCCTAGGGTCCAATTATTTTCAGCTTGGAAACTCCCTTGTTTAGAGCTGGGATTAGTGTGTTCTTCCAGCTTACTAAATATTCCACAACTGGACACATGAGAGCAGTGGATAATAAGCTAGTGAAAAAGCTTTAAGCCTGTCCTACTGTGAAGACAATACTTTAAGAAATCACTGAAATGGATAACCACAATGATGTTTAGAAAGCCCAGTCATGTATATAATTCTGTAGTTAATGTTTTTCAGTGGAAGGTGTGATTACTGGGTAAAATAGAATATAGTTTGCAATGGCTAAAATGGCCAAGAATGTGATCTCTAAGCATCTTTCTCTGTAGCTCAATGACTGTCAAAAAGGCTTATGTCTACTTTTTTATCTGTGAGCCACTCCTTGTATTTCTAATCATAAACTGTTTACTCTGAGAACCCCTCCAGCAAGTTCAAATAAACAAAGCAACTGGCGAAGTGGTAGCTGCATGTGAGTGCCTGGGGAGAGGGATGTTATAAATGCTGACAATAGATGGGCTCAATATATTGTTTGAGAAAGTTGTAGCTAGTTGCCTCATTCATCATAGTGACAGCAATACTGACAGCTCTCTGCAGTGCTTCATCTGTGAAATGATGGATCAGCAATGAGGGCTGGCTGGCAGGAGGCACTTGAAACATCCAGGGCTTTCAAAGTCTACTTTCTCTGTAATGCTTTGTTCGTGCTGCATAATGGACAAGCACAAGCAGTGTGCTGAATTATAGGCTTGAGCCTTGAGATCCAGTCTGGGGATAATTTTCTTAAATCTGCACAATTCTCTCCTTTTCAGATGCATGCAATAGCAAAGCCTGTGGCAGAAGTGAGGAAGGTGAGACTTCTTCAGGGCCTGGGCACTCAGAGCTGTTTGAAGTCGGCAAGGAGATGCAGGACAGGTACTTAAGATAGTGGGAGAGGACAGACTTATCTGTGATTTGCATTTGGAATGGAATTGGCCTGGATGTAGATGTTGATGACCAGAGATTATTTAAAGCTACAAATCCGTTTATGGGCTGTATGCAGAGAGGCAAATTAATGATGACATAAATCTAATGGCTGATGTTGCTTAAAGAGTAAGTGAAGTTACAGTGCCATGACAACAGCAGACGTATTCAGAGAGGATGTGAAATAGAGTTTAAAATTTGGCAAAGATAGGTTGAATAAAAGTAGTATGTGCAGGACATGAGTGAAATGCTCCCTGACAGCACCATGATACTTGGATTTTTCTTCTTTATTGCTATGAAGCTGGAAGGAGACTTGTTAAGACAGAGCAGTAGCAGCATCTAAAGCTGTATTTTAGTTAAGGGTCACTGTCAGTGCTTTTGTTATAAAAATTGTTCCTCCAGATAATATAGTACTGCAATAAAAACATTCACTCTGGCCTGAAAGGTGCTGCATGACAGTTGGTCCAGAAGCACAAAGGGAGCAGTGAAACAACCCAACTAGAAGTCTGCTAAGTCAAGGGCAAGGTTTTGTTTGCTTTTTGATCAGGCTTCGTATAAGCTGAGTGGCTGTGAGATGAATTTGCAATGCTGAATATCCAGTCCAGCAGAGCATGAACAGTGAAAGCTCATGTTTCCCTACAGGGACTATTTTCTGAACACACTAGCTTTGTAAGATGCATACTAAGTGAGCCCATTGCCAAAACATGACACAGATCTTGGTCAGTTTATAATTTCACCTTCCTCTTCCTTACAAACTCACACCAATGGCATGAGCAGGGGCTAGTCAACCCACCTTGCAGAGATGGTACAGATCAGACCCTTGCTTGGATCCGTCACTCCTGACACTAGGAAAGGGGTCAAAATATCCAAATTAGGACTGAAGTATTTGTTTATTTGCCCTGAAGTCAGTCCAGAGAGGAAGATAATTTCAAAGGTGAGCTGTGATACAGAAGTGCATGGCTCCAATTTTACTGTCTCAGTCCAGTGGCTGAAGTGAAGCAGGGTTACAGAGGAATTACTAGTAAGGCTCTAAACAGGCATTGTCCTACTGAGGCCCTTCCCAGGACCTGGTCCACCATGCATTCTCACAAAGGCAGTCCAGCTGGAGCAGGTCCAGGTACTCTGTGGAGGAAGATTTCTTCATGTTTTTTGAGACTTGAGTGTCTTGAGTTGTGGTTCAGCACGTGGTTGGCAGAAGAGATATTTACAACTTAATGAGTGTGAAAGATCCTCAAACTGAAAGGGAGATTCTGGTGATATTAGACATGGAAAATGGGGATTCTTCAGCCAATCAAGTCTCACTCATGAAATACAATCAGGGCAGTAAAAGTGGTGTTTTTCAACCTCTTTCAGTTTTCAGACGCCTAAAGTACAGGGAGATGGAAGATGCAGACAACAATATAGTAAATTTAAGACAACAAACACAGGCTTGTTTCTCTTAACTACTTTGTTTCCAGTTGTGCTTAGTCTGCAGGCCTTATAGAGTGTGCAGACCACACTGAGAAAAGAAGCTTCTTGAAGTGGGTATTCTAAAAGGAATGAATTTTTCTCATGTGCCATAATTTCTGATTTACTTTGAAGTTTAATCAGACTGAAGTAAATGTCCGAATTTTAACTGGGCATGACCCAGCAAGGTGTACTCACAGCCCAGAGTGTCAGCCACATCCTGAACTGCAACAAAATAAAAGGATGGCCAGGAGGTCAAGGGGGGATTCTGTCCCTCTGGTCTGCCCTTATGACACCCCACCTGAAGTGCTGTGTCCAGCTGCGGGATCCTCAGCACAAGAAAGAGGTAGATCCATTCTGGTGGGTCCCAAGGAGGGAGACAAAAATGATAAGAGGGATGGAACACTGCTGCTGTGTGGACAGGCTGAGAGAATTTAGCTTGTTCAGCCTGGAAAAGAGAAGGTCTCTCTTCTTTCTCTCTGGAGAGTGCTTATTATGGCCTTTCAGTAAACCTAAAGTGGGCTTATAGAAAAGATAGATACACTTTTTAGCAGGGCCTGTAGTGGTAGGACAAGGAGTAATGACTTTAAAGTGGGGCACTGAACACCCTGATCTAGTTGAAAATGCTCCTCCTTTTTGCAGTATTTTGTATTAGGTCATCTTTAAAGGTCCCTTCCAACCCAAACCATTCTGTGATTCTGTGATGAGCTCTTTCCCAAATAACTGAAGCATGCAAGGAGTTATCTGACTGTGAGGACCTGCATCATCTTTGGGTTGGAGTCTAGTTTTGCTGTTTTTTGAGAGCAGGAATTTAGATGTGAGTGGTCCTGAGCAGTGTGGTGTGCACCCTGCCCTGGAGCTTGTACAGAGGGGCTGTTCCCTGACCTCCTGTGTGGTTTGTGCTGTTGAGCTAGTGACCTCAGTCAGAGTTTTGTTACTGGAGAAGGGCTCCTCTCTTTGTGGTCTGATTTTAACTCATTACTTCATCTGAAGTAAGTCAAACCAATAGGGCTTTGAAAAAAAATCTACAGTGGTTGGCTTTGCTCACTGAAACTCCGCAAGCTGAACGGACATGGAGCTCAAATTAAGATTTGCCTGTCAGAAGAGGTCAGTTGTGCCCAAAGGTAGGGCACCCTGTGAAGCTTTTCAAGCTTTGACATGTGTGAAGACTAGTTTTGTTTGTGGTTTTATCATTTGTTTATATGATAGTGAGTTTGGCAGTGGGGGTTTACTTTCATTAATCTGTTTTTTTTAATAATTGATTTATGGGACATAAAGAGGAAAAAAGTTCAGAGTGAGACATTATAATTTAAGGTAGTCTGACTTCCAACTTGAAAAGTTCTGTGAAACTTGTTATTTGACCTATAATCCTATTTTTAACTTTGTCATGGCATTTCCAGAGCTACTTATAGTTTGTGTATTCTAAAACAACTGATGCATTTTGTGGCACTGGATTTGTATATTTCTGCTGCCTCTTTGTTTTTATAAAAGAACAATTAATGCTATTTTGATCTTGCATTTTAATTTCTAGAATATATGGGTTTGCCCAGACATTGTATAAGTATGGGGTTTGCTTACTGATTCATCAATCCAACAGGAATGGGAAAGAACAGTTGCAAAATTAATCCAGTTTATAATTTGTTCAGTCTTGTCACCCACCAACCTGGCGAAGTTCTATGACATTTTCTTAAATGTGTTATTTGTTATAAATATGTTCAGGATTGCTCCAATGTTTAGAACTGCTGGGAGGGGAACAGATTGTCCCACTGGGAAATCTTAATACCATGCTTTACATTCCAGATACATTGTTACCATTATTCTGTGTTGGCATTATACAAGGATGACAGTCCCATTGCCAACTCAATAGAAATATGATAAGAAACTGATTGAAAGAGGGGTCTGACACAGGGCTGTCAGATCTTCCACTAATCACTCTGGAACTGAAATGTGTCTTTTTCATCTCTACATGAAATTTGTGGACCAATAACAGACAAAGAATAGTGTCTTTAGAAAGTATTGGTCTGGCACTACCCAAGAACTAGTGTATTTTTACATTTAGTTCTGATAACATCAAAAGTTCAAACATTATTTTAAAAATAGCTTTTTGGTTTTTTCTCCTTTAAATTACAATCTTAAAGTGCATGGAGATTTGCAATGCAATTAACAGAGACTTGGGCAATATTATTTATTGTAGGGTTACTTTAACTGTGGCCTTGTTCCGTTCTTTTTTCTACTATGTCCTTATGATACAGTAAACAGCAAAGCATATATCAAAATCATTCTTGTCATTGATACTGCAACTTACATCTTACATTTTATTCGTCATGTATGAAGTCATATAAGTTGTAGATGTGACAGCAGTATATGATAATGTCAAAAGTTTTTTGTTGAAAGTGTCAGAGTTTCAGGGATAAAGAATTCAGAGATTAAATAAATCAGAGGCACGGGGGTGAAAATCCATTATTTGTAAGTGTGCTTTATCTTTAATCAGAGACCCACTAAACTCTCCTAACTTCTTGGAGACACTGAAATATGATAATAGGGAGCATCTCTGGAAACAGTGCTTATTGTATAAAGCGACCTCTTTCTCATAACAAAACCTTAAGGCACTGGTTTCAGCACTCCAATACATGGATGCAGGCTCTTTGGCAGAACCTTAAAAAGGAAATCCCAAGCAAAGATGCACTTTGGTGTCAGAAACCTGCTGTGTGGGGCATAGATGGGTCCAGCTCTCTGGGAGCAGGATGGTGGGGATGTACCAAGTGAGATGCAGAGCCAGCAGCACAGGATAGCAGATGGTGAAAGCAGATGTGGCAGCCCTGGACAACTTGCAGATTCTTACCCATGCACTGTGTATTATTGTATTAGGCTGTGGGGTTAGCAGGACTCACAATGTAATACTGAGTAGTCACAAACTCCCAGTTCCTTGGGAAACAATGAGCACTGGGTTTTCCACAGGGGCTGAAGTCCCTTATGGTGAAGCCATATCACCTCTAGGGAATACCAGTGGCAGGGCACTTCTTCTATGTCCTGTGGCACACAGCATGTCCTGTGGAGATTCCTATCATGCTTACTGGAGGGGTGAGAGATGGGTGTCAACCCATCAACTCTTGTTCACACCACACCTTTGAGTACACCCTAGATAACCCCAGCACTGCAGTAACTGGCACACACCCCCATATAGATTTTGGAAATGTAACTCATGAGGAATGTTTCATATGTCTGTGCCTTTGCCATTACATAATCTGCAAAACCCAATAAAGTTACTTGGTTCCTACACACGTATATTTTACATATTACAATACACAGAGAGTAGTAGAATCGGGTAGTGAGTTTATGACCAAATGATATTTCTCTGATGAATACTATTTCATGTTAATGCAGGGAAGGAGAAAAGACCAGGAGATACTGCATCTCAAGAGCAGTGCAGTAAGACTGAAAATATGAAATACAGGGAACGTATTTATATCCCTCATCTATCTCATTCAGAGCTATCTGACATGAAAAATTCAGACAGACTCCTCCATCTGGGACTTTTCCAAGCTTGGCCCATATCCCAGTCAAATACATGCATACTTGAATTGGAAAATTTGAAAATCCAAATTAAAATGAAGCATTTTAGTGCATTTTTGTGTTTAAAAGAAGATTCTGAGTAGTTGTTATTCAGCAGAGGACTAAAATCCCTTTTCAAAACTGTGTATGCCACAGAATGGAATTGTTATCCAGAGGTCAGTTGTCCTCTATGCTTTTAATTACTTTTGGGATGATTTTGAGTTACTGTAAGCTCAAGCCTTTGAGATGTGAAAATTGTAATTAAAAGAGTGAATTTTTATGAGGAATGATGGACAGTAGGTTGTACATCACAAAATGTCTGTACAAGGCAATGGCATCTAAGCATGGCTGCTCAAAGTGTGATTCAAATTTTCTTTCCATTAAATAGGTCAAGCCGTGAACTGAGACTCTAGAGGGCTTGCTAAGTTTTCAAGAGGTTTGAGCTCAGTTTACTAGATGTCTATGCCAGCTCCATCTCCATGAGTTTGGATTACAAACATCATTGATAGCATCATATGGCTTCAGCCCACTGATGCTTGAAGAGGAGGAATGGCAGCAACAAGGAACTGAGTGCTGCAGTGTCCTCTGTCAGAGTATGTTTTTTTGTGCATGCATCTCCATTTCTGCCTTTTAGAGTGGCTCCTTTTGACACAGAGTCTTACCATGTGAACTCAGCTTGGTAATGATTGCAAGGAGCAGAGTTTCATTTATAACTCTCCCTAAAAGAGCTGCTGTACTTTCAACTCCTTTAAATCAGAGGCTTCTGCAGCCGCATATTTCAGGCATATAGAAGGCTGGTTGTGTTCTCAATATTTCTTTTGATGTTAGGCAGCTCAGGATAAGATAGAATTGTGAACACTCCTTGGGTTATAACTTGAATTTACAATCTTGACGGCTCTGTTCCGGCGCAGTGCCAAAAAGCTCTTGGTACATTTAAACAACGATAGGACAAAGTGATATTGTCTCCTAAGGGACAACAGGAAACAACTTGGCCTTTCAGAAATGTTACATTGATGTGTTTTCCTAGGATGGTAATCTCTTGGTAAAGCATCTCCAGGGATCTCGACTGAAAGAAAGGTATGATAAAACTGCTGGATGGGATGTAAATAAGGAAAAAAACGAAAATGGGAAATCAGTTTCCCTTTAGATAAACCATAAATCTGCAGGAATAATTTCTCTATAGCAAAAGGGATTCTTTGCTCATTAAAGAGAAGTTTGAAGTGGCACTTCCATAGTAATTGTTGTGTAATGTAAGTGCATGATGGATTCACAGCATAATCTAGAACTCGTCATTGAGAGATAATATCAATGGGTTTGTCATTCTTTATTTTTACAGCAGTCATTTCTGTTTCATCTTGGGCAAAATAAATATCAAAATCCAATCTTGTAAGTCATGCCTGTGCACCAACAGTGAAAGGCTAAATAAGGAAAATGAGGGCTAAACAGGGCAGACAGTTTTCATGAAAAGAGGCATAGAGGCAGAGGTGCTCAATGCATCTTTTCCTCACTCTTTTCTGGTGGACTCCCCAGAGACAGAACTTAAGGAGGCTAAGAACAACCAGCAAGTGGATGAAGGTTGAGTCAGGGATTACTTGCACAGACTCAACACCTACTGGGCTGTTGAGCTCTAAAGGCTGGACCTAAGGCTGCTGAGAGAGCTGGCCAATGGCTATGTAAGGTCACCTTCAAGCATTTTTGAAAGGCTATGGAGAGTTTGGGGAGAATCCCAGCAACTGAAGAAAGGCAAATATCCTTCAAAAAAGGAGAGACAGATGACCTGGGAACCTCAGGGCAGTCAAATCTCACTTTGCTTCCTGAGACAATCATGGCATGAATTCATTTGGAGCACATCCCTTGCTGCATGAAAGAGAAGGTGATTTGTACCACCAGCACCACTGACCAGGGGTGAATCATATGTGAGACAGCTCGTTACCTTGTGGGATAAAGTGTTTGTAGACAAGGAAAGAACATGGAATATAACTTTGGCAAAGTTTCCAACAGTATCCCACGAGGATCTTGAATCCACACTAAACATTTGAGTCTGGGTGGGTAAACGCCTTCTTGACTGGTCAGGATGAGAGGTGGTGGTCACTGGGCCAAGTCTGCCTGGAGGCTTATGCCCCATGGAATCTTTCAGGCTCTTCTCTGAGGCCTTTTCTGGTCACCATTTCCAGTGGTGCATAGGGGAAGTCACAAGAGCAGCTCAGCGCCGGTGGAGAGAGGATCAATGAGACAGGGACAAGCTCCTTATGGCAGTTCTTGGCTGCATGCTATAAACTATATTTGCTTTCCAAAGATAACAGCCAAGCCCTGGAGGAGCTGCCCTGTGTGCCCTGTGGTCTCTGCTCTTGGAGGCTGCAAACATAGAGCTGAGCTGCTGCTCTGTGCAGGTGATGAGTAAGGGGCCCTCTGGGGCCCCCATTTCCCAGCAGTGCTCTGGAAAGTGCTCTATGAAGCAGAGAACAATGGAGCATTGTTTTTTAAAATGCAGTTGAAGGTTTCACATCAGCACAGCTCTGATTATGCAGTAGATGGAATTTTCAGTCTTAGCTTTACTAAAACATTTTATCATTTTAGGCAGTAAATGGGATGAATCAAATCCATGATGAAAATGCTGTGACTTTGCAGTAGTGATGACAAGGACAATCTGCTCTCTGCAGTCTGCACGTAGGGTGACATGGTCTTTGCTTAAACTCATTTACACCTTTGTAATGCCATTGTAAAACTATTGCTGTCCTCATTGCTCAGTTCTTTCAATCTACTTTGAGGGAGTGGATATCAATACATAAAACTGGAGTCTCACATTATTTTCTATGGCAACTATGGAAATTCAGAAATTTCTAGGAAAAAATATCCTGTTGGCATTTTTTTTTACTTACCCATAACTGAAAGAAGTATGGATGAAAAAAACTTTCAAATGTCTTTCTGAAACTAGACACTCCTCTCCTTTGAGGCTTTGCCAAGAATGCAAGGGCTGTTACCCTGATTTCTGAGTAATTTCCATGGCAATATTTTTTCATTCATATTTTGGTTTTGAACTGTCAGTCTTCCTACATGTCTTATTATTCAGCCTTATCTAGACAAAGACTTTTTCACAGTGCAAAGTCTATCTGTTTTGGTATATCCAGGAGATTTTACAGTGGTAGCTATCATACTAAGAAGCAAGCAGAGGCCAACAGATTGATTTGTTGTGGCAAAAGAGATGAGTCTGATATTGATAGGCCTAACTGAGGGCTCATGCTTCACCCAGCAGGCTTCAGAAGGCTGCTTGTTATTTTATTTTTTTTGGCTTAGAATAATGTGATAAATGACCTCTTGTCTTGCTTTGTGGCTCTCTTTGCTCCATTTATTTGTTGTCATCATGCTCCCATGAATATTTCATCATTATTTCTACAAAACATTGCCCAGCAGGTTACATGAACATTAGTGTTTGAGAAAACAGAATTTGTCAGTACCAAGCTTTTGAAGAGGTTTGCCATTTATTCATAACAGAAGGGTGGAGAGGGTCATAAGAAGCTCACTGACTTAATGAAGAGAAGAAGAAGGAGGTAGTGAAAGAAAATTGAGAGAACTGATCATTCTGCAAGCGGTTGTAGGCAATATAATATGTGCATGCACACCATTTTTTCCCCTTGCTTACTGTAATTGTGACACTGTATTGTATCTTTATCGAACACTTAGGAAAGACACTGCAGGTTCATTGACTTCATTGTGACAAAAAGAAAAAGATTATGGAAAATAATAAGCAGCAGGCATTGTGCATACAGCTTACTCAAGGCAGCTGGAAGAAGTGTGCATTGTATGTGCAGTGCTCTGCTGTGGCAGAACAGCTCTGGAGAGAATGAAATACTGCAACAATAAAGATCTTGATGGGATTGTGGCTGTGTTAGTCTAGGAGAGGTCATCTGCACATACTTTCTATATCATAGTGACTGCCTGCAGAATTTGGCCCCTAACAATTCCCAGATATGGCATTTCCCAGCATTCATACAGCTAAGGAGGTTTAGAGGCTGAATATTAAAGTACATGACTAAGAGAAAATGTCTTGTGAGCTCAGTTCTAAGCTTTGCAAAATATTAATTTTTCCTGTATGTCATGAACTGTGGAAATTCATATATTCTGCGGTTAGAAACTGGTCAGCTTTGGAGAGAAATTCTCATATAAGGTGAAACAAAAAGAGGTTTTATAAGAGGTAGGAAAAAGGAAGAATTTGAGCTCTATTTAGACAAAAGAGTTCAAAGGCAGTTTCAGGCAGTTTTCATTGTAGTGCTTTCAAACAATTGCTGATTTTGAAATAGGTATATTACTTTTGGTATTGCAAGGGTCAAAAAATTGTTCTTCAGCAGCAGAAGTTCCAGTTCTGCATAAGTGCCAGAGTTTTTTAGTGTGCTCAGTTGGAGAGAGCCACCATTCTCCACAAACCTGCTTTCAACATCACACTGCTTATTCCTAACTCACCAGCTGGATTCTCCACACATCTCTTGGATTAGCAACATCCCTGGTGCCTACACCACAGCCTCCCACTGTCTCTGTTAAATATATGGAGTGTGCATCTACTCATGTCTCAAGGCGTCTGTGAGGACACCTCTCTAAGTGTTGCTGGACAAAGGTACACACAGGATTTCAACCCTAGGGTCAATAAAGAGGGTAAACCATGTTGTGTCTAGATAAAGACAACACAAAAATATTAAGCCAGCTCAGCAGAAGGTGAGTTCATAGCATAGCTAGTGCCACTCATAGAAAAGCTTTGCATTCCTAATGCTCTGCCAGTTCTCTTCTTTCAGGTATCAGACTCAAATATGTGGCACCCGATATTTTAGATGGCAAGTTGGGCTTTAAGGCAAGGCTCCTGGATACAATTTGTGACTTGCCTGTGGCTGGGAGATGATTTTGCTGCCAGATTTGCTCTACATATCGACAGGGAATACTTGTCCGTACTTCACACTGTGGTGCAGTGGACTCCAACTCAAGGCTGATGGCCCTGAACCTGTAAACAGCTCTTTATTCTTCTGTGGCAATTTGCAGGTCAAGGCTGAAAATACAAGGAAGAATAAACCTCAACAGAAATGCATAGATGTACTAAAATAATTGTAGAGAGGATGGACTACCTGTGAATGGAATGGATGGAACGGATAGGACACCCGCGGAAGATACTGAATAATGTATTAAAAAGAAAAGAAAAGAAAAATGAAAAAGAGGGAAAAAAGAGGAAATAAAAGAAAAGAAGTAACATTAAACATTAAAAAAAAAAAAAAAAAAAAAAAGAAAATAAGTGTAAAATGGATAGGATAAATCTTCCACTGGTACAAAATGTTGTAACACCATTTGAATGCAACAAACTTTCATCAAAAGCATGCTCTTTCAAAACAGATTACTCTGTTTCACAAAATGCCTCTCTTCTGTATCCTTCATGATTAATGACTAATTCTTCACGGTGAGTCCACAAGAACAGAAGAAAACCATTTTTGGCTCCTGTTTTCGCAGAGCATTGTCTTCTACCAATGATATAGTCACAAAATACAATCCTGATGCACTTTTTATGTTCTCCAATTTTCCCAGTTTAGAGACATTTCTGTACTTTTCCCTTCAGCTGTGATAAACAGAGTGCTTTACTAATGCTGCAGAACCCCACTATATTTATTTCTGTCTTCTGTCCAGCACCTTATTTGTTCTTTCTTGGACACACAAGCAGAACATTACTGAAAAAGTTTAGCTAATTTACTTCTTTATTTCTTTTCCATTGAAGAAACATTAATTCACTAGCAGCATATCAGTAGAAAGCAGAGTCTGAAGCTTCAGAGAAATGCAGCAAAGCACCAGGGATCTATAACTTCTGCTGGGGAAAGAACTGAGATTTGTTACCACATCCCTAACAGATCCATTTAGGGATTAGGTAGAGATAATAAGAAAAGAGCAGATTCATATATACATCCTTTAGGATCAAACCTATGACAAGGAAGTAATTTCAATTGATTGCAGAACAGCAGAAACCAGTTTCTACAACCAGCAAACCAGACCCTCAAAGGGACTAGGTCAGTACATCCCACTAAAATGTGTAAATGTATGTTTTAGATAGACTTCTACGCAGCATTAATAACTGGTAGTGTTAAATGGAGAATTACAGAGCATGCCATATCCTTCTTCCTCACATTTTTTTGTTAAAACACACATTGTAAAAACCAAAAAATTGCTGAGTAACATAATTTCCCATTAACCTTCTGAATTATTATAATTTTTATGTTTTGTATTTCTTGGAAATCTGTGTATGATAATCTATCTCTGACCAGTGGCAAATCTAGGGTTAAAATTGGGCTGGATTTTAATTGACTTATGAAATACTCAAGTTCAAATAGGTAGTTCAGTGTAAATATGTTTTATATTGATAATTTCATATGAGTTATTCAGAAATTCACTGGGAGTGAAGCTGTAGTATTTTGTTTCTCCAGCAACTTCAGAATTTTTGAAGAAGAGGTAAAAGACCACATGAGACTACTCCTTACCTGCACCTTCTGGAGCAGCACAGCTTAAAGTATTGTGGAAAGCCTCTTCACTGTAGGTGTTTTGCAGACTAGCAAATCTAGGGATGCTCTAAGCTGTTAAAAAGGGTAGTGGTGGCGTTCTCCTAGCTCTCCAATCTTCCCTCTGGAGACTACAGCTGTGTAGCTGAAAGAGAAGACAAATCAGATTTGATGGAAATAACACAGGAAACAGTGCAAATGTTCTCAATGCTCATGTATCCCCTTCCTATCTCAAAGCAAATCTGAACATATGGGATGTTCCATGGTATTGAACACTGTATCTTTAAAATTGAACAGAAAAATAGTTTATTTTTGGAAGATAACTAACAAATGAAAGCTTGTGAGTTCATAAGCACATTAGTTCCTGGAAAAGTTAGACTTTTTTTAGTTGTTACATTGATGATCTTTGGCAGCCTCTCTCTAGAAATTTCTGAAGTGTAGGAAGTGAGTTAAATTTAACTGGATGGGGTTAAAAGGCCTTTCCTTAGTGGCAAATTATTTTATCACAGTGTATGTTAGAAGTTTGTTTCTTAGCGTTCATCTGAAATCTACAGTATTGAGCAAGATATTGGTCTAAATATGCCTAAGGCCAAAGGCAGGGTAACAACTCCTATAAAATTGTACTTTTGCTAAGTTGTCCTGAGACTGCAAGATGAGCATTTTCTCTTTTTAACTGTTTGTTTTTCATTTCTGGATAAAATAATCACTTCAGAAACTCACTTGCACAGCAAAATTAAATGCATTTTTCTTGTGGCTGTTCCTTCCACTGCTGTTATGAAGGACGATGACCAACGTGATCTTGGTGGGGAGCAGTAGCACTGAAAATTCTGTTCTCAGACAGAGGCATTGCACTCCTCAAGTCATCACAAAAGCACATTACAATAGCACACCAAGTGTCAAGATTGCTTGTATGTTTGGTATTTTTGCATGGCTATTGCTGATACTGCTTCAACAGCATTATTATCTAACTTTTTCAGGAAAAGAAAAAAGCCAGAGACACAGGTTACAGATGTTATAGCACCAAGATTCAAAAGAGAAATGTAATAGAGGCACGTGGAGACTAACATTGCTTTTTTTGTTTCTCAGGTTTCCAGCACAGCTAAACATCCCAGATGGCAGAGGTTGATTTGAGCTTTGGTTATAATTAGCCGCTATTCAAGCAGCATCTGAAGAGCACCCCATGCCTCTAAACTAAAATATGTTTCAGACTTGTAAGCTCATTATTTTGCTCCATTTTGTACCAACCCTTTAGTTTTGGGACCAGTCTTTCATAAATGTGTTCTCTTGAGCTCTGAACTGACAGGGGTAAGGTAATTTTACAAATTAGGGGACATGATTATGGTTGGGTCCCTTTATGGCCACTTTGTTGTCTTTGGGATGGCCTTGTTTCCCCTAAACTTGGTGCTTGAGTCCTGTCTGTCTCCTTGGCAGTCTGTATGAACCTCATTCTTAAAGCTTTGCTAATGGACTCATTTATAGGAAAGCCAACATGCAAACCCAAGCCCCAAAGGCTTATAGCACACCAGTCAGAGTGTCGTGCACAGGAGCACAGTAGGAAGGAAAGGAGGATTTATGCAGCTTGATTGATCTCTTCTTCTCTGAATTGCAGCATTATTGAATGTCTTTCATTACAGAGGTGTTTTGCAGAACACTAACAGGTTCAGACAAGACTTCAAAATGGCTTCTCTGCATGTCTCTCTGTACTATTTTTCTATTTATTTTGGGGACATAATTACACTGGCACTAAAGTGAGCTGTTGGAGAGGAATTGGAAGGATAAGGTCAGTGAAAGAGATTAATTTGTTTATATGACTGTAAATTCTGACTGAAGGCTACTAAAATGGAGGGATAATAATAATAATAATAATAATATGCAATTCTTGCATTCAATTTCAGTAAAGTGCTGGATCCTCATGGATTTCAGCTGATTCTTTTGACCTATGAAACTTGTTCCTGAACCACCTCCTCAGCAGGAGTCTGCAGTCTGCTTTGGGTAGTGCCTGAGGTATTAGGTGTTCTTGTTTCTCCCAATATATATGTTCACTAGCCATCTGTAAAGCCCATTCAAGATGGAAAAATATCTGTCCACTGATGTGAGGGACCGTTGACCCAGTTTTAACTGCATAAATTACTAATTTCATCCTAAAGCTTGGCAAAGACACTCCATATTTTCCATGCACAGCTTATTTCTTCTGTATTGTTTTTATGTTTTAAATGGGGAAGTGGTAGGGATAAAGAGAAAGGAGATGAAAAGGAGCAAATCCAGAATTCCAGCCAGCCAATGCAGGATGGGCACCTTTCCAGGGCAGTACATTACCTGAAAAAGCCACCATTCACAACTGGTTCTGAAGAGACTGAGGGATTCAGATTCAGAAAATAAAATTGTTATAGCTCCATAACTGCATCTTTCACAACTTTGGTATCATACTGAGTCTTGTGGACTTGGCATCAAGCCCAGCAGCAGATGTCTTGCACTGCATTGACATATAGTGTGATGAGACCCAGGACAGAAGCATAATTTCTGCAGCAGGCTTGTGAAACAATTTTTTTTGCAGTCATTTTATACAATCCTAAAGACTACATTTTGGATGAAGGAACAGGGCTGCTTTGATACTTGTAAGCCCAAATGACTTTAGATGAAAATCAGGGCTGGGTTGAAGCATCCTTTTGTTGCGCCCAAGACTTGCAGAGAGGATCTTGGATGGAGTGATGGCTGATAAGCTGTCATAGCAGGCAACACAATTGTTTCAAATAACTCCTCTAGGTTTGTTAGTTAGTTAGTTTGTTTTCTTTTCTTATTTGGATTGTAAATTTCTTTCTGATTATTATTAAGGACCAAATCTTCACAAGTATGCCTATTGGTATTTTTTATTGGTAGTGCTGCATTAATGCCTTGGACTCCTGCTAACAGACTACTCCTGTGTACAGACATCAGGGCTACTGCACCTTGGGAACCCAGTGTGTTCATTGTGTTAGTAGGCATTCCATTTACTAGCTTATGCAAAGCCTGCATAATCTGCTCTCCCCTGGGCTGCAGTATTTTGCTCCTACAGGTTTGCACACGATGGAGGAACAGGTTTGCCTTGCCATGTTGCAGGCACATCAGGAAGACAAGCCAGGATTCATGTTCCTCTGCACAGAAAACTTGTTTCCTGGCTAAGAAACAGGATATCTTGGACATGGTCATAAACCTGAATTAACTGGTGCTGTCCCAGAAAACACAGTTTTGTTCTTGGCTCCTTTTTCGTTCTCTCTTCTGTCATACCAGTGAAAGCAATTGTATGGGTGCTTGGTGGATCTCCCCAGAGAAGTGAAGCAGACTAAATACTTCCTTGATTTTGCCTCTTAGCTTTATAGTGGACTTGCTTCACTTTGGCAGACACTCACAGAATCAGACAATGGGTAATGTTGAACAGGGCCAGTGGAGACTATTTAGCCCAACCTCTCTGCTCAAGCAGGGTTACATAGAGCATGTTACTCAGGACTGTGCCCAAGAGCTTTTGACTGTCTCCAGAGAAGGAGACTCCTCAAAATCTCTAGGCAGCCTGTTCCATCACCCTCACTGTAAAGTTCTTCCTCGTGTTTAGGTGTTCCAGTTCGTTTGTTCTACCATGAGGATGTGGAGGGCTGGAATGCTACCAAACCAAGCAGTCAGCTAAAGGGCAGATGTAAAGCTGTTTATGCTGTTGAGAAATGGCAGTGCCCACTTAACATGAAATTCTGCCTGAGGTTCAGTCTTCAGTGCTCTCACAAATTGCATTACCTGTGGCTGATAGCTTCTTTGATATAGGAATGGTGATATTTTCCCCTTTTTCTGTAAATTTGCAGTGTAATTTTGAGACTGTCTCAAAATGAAGACTATCTCCTCTTGGGTATTTGTAACCATCCTGCAAAACACAACCCATCCTGCAAAACAACAATCTAGCTGGACTTTTTCAGGCTCCTATAATGCAAAGACTAGAAGCCATAAAAAGTAGAGGAATGGAATTAGAAGAAGAGGGCTGTAATAATACACAACACAGCCCTCTGCACTTTAACAGTGTTGGGGAAAGTCTCTGAAAATATCATTTTTGAAGGTACATTTTTGTTTAGGGGACTGTGCTTTTCTCACTATGCACTCAAGAAGAAGAGGTAAGTCATATATCCTTTGTGTCCAAAGAAATTGTCAGGAAGTCTTTCTAGGAAGCACTCAAAGAGAAGTGACATGGAAGAACACTTCACATATTAGGTGCATTCAAGAGCCACAGGTTTGCTAACAGCTTGCACATGTATTGCAGAAGCAGGCCAACATTAATTGGCTGTCTATTTCCAATATAAGGCAGAAGTTCCTAAAATCTTCTGTGTGCCATGGGAAAGATGCAGAGTTCCTGCTTCTCCAGGAACAGGGTTATTGCACTCTTTAATACAGTCTGTAAGCAAGCTTCTTCCCATCCTAAATTGTTTTTTTTGAATGTGAAAATACAGCTGATATCACATCAGGTCTCATAAATGTTCCTGAGGTAGTGAAACCAGTAAGAAAGGTGAAGAAGAGAGGAGCCCTTGGTAAGCATTTGTTTATTTAATGTGATCATTCAGATGTCCAATAGGAGAAAGCAAGACTTATCTGTAGTGCTATTGGAACATAAGTAATAATGTTAATGACATAGTACTTGACAATAATTGAGACCTCAGGGGAAAGAATGAGGGAGAGATATGTGGTAGGTAAATACAGAATGAAAAAAAATCTTAAATAAGATTGACAAGCAATAACATTTAATATTTTTTATGGGAAAAGTGAGAAATTACTTTAATACCATTTGAAAAGGAAAAAAACCCAATCTGTTTTACACAGCTCAATCTCTTCAGGCAGGAATTTTACCTGCTAAAAGGGAGATTTGAACTGGTGATTGTTGTGGCTTCCAGCAAAAGTCTTATTTTGAAAAACCTAAATTAATGTTCCTTCTTGGTTGTTAATTTGATTTTACTGCTACTGAGCTGGCAAAATGTACATGTTTCTCTGCTGTGTTCTCTGCAAAACAGCTGTGTCTGCCAGACAGAGAGCTGTAAAAACTGCTGTTGTAAAATGGGTGCTGAACTGGAGGCAGGTAGGTCTCCCTGCACTGAGAGTCAAGTCCTGGATAAGCTCAACAAGATACCCATAGGAATCTCATGAGGTTTAACAAGGCCAAGTTCAAGGTGCTGCACCTGGGTCAGGGCAGCCCCCAGCACTGGCACAGGCTGGGGATGAACAGATCAGAGCAGCCCTGGGAGAAGGACTTGGGGGTGCTGCTGGATGAGAGGCTGGACATGACCCAGCCATGGGCACTCCCAGCCCAGAAACCAAACGTGTCCTGGGCTGCATCCAGAGCAGCGTGGGCAGCAGGGGAGGGAGGGGATTCTGCCCCTCTGCTCTGCTCTGCTCTGCTCTGCTCTGCTCTGCTCTGCTCTGCTCTGTTCTGCTCTGCTCTGCTCTGGTGAGACCCCAGCTGGAACCCTGCACCCAGCCCTGGGGTCCCAGCACAGACTGCTGGAGTGAGTCCAGAGGAAGCAACCTCAGAGGGATGGAGCACCTCTCCTACAAGGAAAGGCTGAAAGAATTGCTTGTTGGTTCCTGAAGCATCTGGTTTCCACCAGGATGAATGAGATAAAACTGCTGGTGGTAAATATGGAATAGGGCAGACAATTGCGTGGTGCTGCCTGAGGAGACACTTCCATTCACCTCCAGGCTCAGAGAGCAGTCTTTTGACTTGAGGCTTGTTTGTTTTAGACTGTCACAAATAATTTTTTATTTTTAACATAAAGGCAATATGCCTTTAGTGGATCAGTGACACCAAAATACTTTTGTTTATAAGGAATAAATGCAGTGGTTTGGTCATTATCTTTTCATCTCCAAATATTCACTTAATTCACATCTTCCCCTTGGCTATGCTGGCAGATAAGCCTCAGGCTGTGCATGGTATCCTTCAGCCAGGGAGCACAGGGGAGAAGGGAGCCAGCTCCATTTCAGTCTCCTTTTTCATGTGCTGTCCAGTGACCTAGTGACATTAGCAGAAAGAAAGAAGCATTCTCAGGGCCAGAAAATAAATGTAAAAGAAAAAAATATACATTCAGAGATATATATGACTCACTAGGAGTGAGTTCATTATTTCTCTGTTGCTTGATTAATTTTGTAGAGATGCATGTCCAGAGGGGAGAGGCTGGCAAGAGAGAAGAAAACCCTTGAGAGACCTGTAAGTCATGCAGCAACTTCCTCACAGTGATAGCTGGTGAAGATATCACTGGAGAGCCCAATGAGCCTGAAACTAGAATCCCTTTGTTCTGAGCTGAGGAAGCCAAACCTGCAGATGGGATTAGGTTTGGGTTTTTTGTGGGCTGGAAGAAAGGGACAATGTGACAGGCAAGTTACATGAGTGACTGTTGGGGTGTTGTTGTGGTGCTGAACTGCAACACAAAACTGTCCAAAGGCAGCTGGCTTCAACAGATTGTCTTCTCATGCAGGCACACCCAGCACAGAGATGTACAAGCCTGCTTTTATACCTTCTGCTGCATAGGGCTAAGATATACAGCCCTTAATCACAGGCTACACTTCACCATAAAGTCTCTTAACAAAGGAATTGCATTTCGGAAATAAAAATCCCACCCTCTTAATCTCAGAAATTTATAATTCTTTTTGTGCAAGTAGTGGTAAAGAAGAGCCCTCTGCTCTGAGGTGTTGTCGAGTTACTGTGTGCAGGCAGGGCTCCCTTCCTCCCTGGTGCCTGCTTCTGCCAGGAGCACATGGCCAGTTATTTCACAGTGAGATCTGGGTTGCAGCCCCAGGAGGTACTTGCAGGGATAGAGGGTGGAGTGTTTGGGAGGATGTGCAGCCTGAATCACAGCCTGTGCCCAAGGGTGAAAGCGTGGCCAGCCCTGGCCGACCCCAGCAAGTAAATATTCTGCAAAGCAGCACTGGACCAAGAGAGAGAGGGAGCCCAGCACCCTTTGAGGGGCTGGTGAGAAGGGACCTCAGGCCATACAAGAACTTCAGAATGCCCAAAACTTGGGCAACAACCTACAAAGAAAAAACAGAGCGCAGCAAACTTCTCTTTTGTTTTCATGTGCCTGACTTGCCTGTGAAACCAGTAAGTCCTCAAGGAGACTGGAGATTCTCTTAAGCTTAAGGTCTTTCAGTAGGATAGAGGTGGTGAGAATAGATAAAAAACATATTTAGCTGATACAAGTTAAGGTGTAGACTTCTGTTCTGTAAAATATATGGAAAGCATCAAGGACTGATTATCATACAAATCCATTTTATTTTCTTGTTAGTTTCTTTATTTGTAGCTCTTAAAAGGTATTTTCACAGACTGTACAACTATTCCCAGGGATTTCCTCCTCCGCCCCCTTTTTTCTTTTTTTGAAATACGTTTTTCTTTTGTTCTGGGCTTCTGCTGAAGCTCTGCTAAAGAGGTGGCACCTTCTACTTTGGCTTCTGGAATTTCTCCCTCCTTGCATTATTGCTACGTATCCTGAGTGACTTTTGGGGGCTGTTTATTGATATCAAGTGACAGCTGCAGTGCAGAGAGAGTAGAATTGTTAAGCCATGCTTTCATGGTATCGGTCTCCAAACATGACCATGGTAGTCCAGTGCAGACAGAAACATGCTAGAACTAGACCAGACAGAGACTAGTGTCCTTGGAAGCTCCAGTGGGGACACAGATGTCAGCTGCAGAAACCGAAGACCCATCTATCACTGTATATTTCTGGAACTGATGTCTTTGTGCACAAACCTGCTAAATATAGCCTCTTCCAGCCTTTCTTCCACAACATAAATGACAAGGGCAACAGCAAGGCTTGCTTTTATGAAGAAGTTACTGACATTGAGTAAGATTATTACCTCAGGTTGCATGGATATTTGTGAGGCATTTTAGTTGCAAATGGAGTGAAAAAACAGAATTGAAGAGTACCTTTCCCAGATGTATTTTACCCTATCTAAAGTAGTCCACCATGGTCAGTATAAAAACACTCCTGGAAAATACCTTGGAAAAAAAAAATATTTTTGACTGATGAACACCATGATTTAACTATGCACAATGATACATATGGAATAATTTCAGCCTGCACACTAAATGTTCACATTCTAAATTCATTTCAGTGAAAGACTTAATGGGACTGCCCTTGGCAGTGTGCACCCCCAGAATAATTTTATCTGTACCTGCATGTCAATTAATCTCAGATTCATTACTCTCATTGACAAAAGTCCCTCCAGGCTAGCAGTGCCAAAGCTGGATGATGGAGGGGATTTTCTGTCGGGACTGTTGCCAGGTGATAACTCAAGCAAGAACAGGTTTCAACCCTGCATGTTCCCTTCTGTAGGCGAGGAAAGATTACCAAAGAGAATTTAAACCACATATTTTGTGCTCCAATTTTTCCTTAAGTAGCAGAGTAGATTAAAGGAGTTGGGATGCCTTCCTGAAATTTGAGAGTTGGCTGCAGAGAAAGCTTGTGAATAACCCCCCTCAGGACCTATTCCTTGGCTCAGGTCCTTTGGAACTGAACTCCCACAGGAACAGAGAGAAGTCAATACTATTCTTCTCTGTGTATAAGGAGCTCCTCTCTGCATATGAGGAGCAGGCTCTGTGCTGCTGTGGAGCCATTTGCTCCAGCCTTTCTGCTCTGCATTTTCAGACCTGGTTGTAGAAGGATCACAGGCTTACTTCACTTGAATGAAAATGAACTAAGTTAAGTGCAATATCTTTTCGAAGGGGAATATGGTATGTATTTACATGGTATTTATGGTATTTTATCTTTAAGCAAGTTGATTTTATAATTTCATTGTCCAACACTCACAAACTCATAAAGTTCCAAATATGTGAGGCCATGTGGTATGGACAGAGAGGTCATGGAGCACGTGCTGTCAACTCCTCATCAGCCTTTTGTGGTTGCATTTGATAGGACACATCAAACTTACTTTTAGATATTGTTTTTATATACTTTACAAATCATCAGTTATTAAGAAGTAATCCTTTGATTCAGGTTTACGCTTACACAATCTTTCATAAATCTTACATAAAATTCCTGTTCATTGTCTATTTTTCCTTGTGTGAAATATGTTTGGAGTGTCTGATTTTGCTAGGCTAACAAAAATGATAAGTATCTGTGATGCTCCACAGATTTCTAGCCACCTTGCAGGTGTGCTGTCTAGGGGACCTGTAGGCTCATCAGGAGCACTGGGCTGGTGGTTGTGAGAAAAATGGAACTTCCCTTGATTTTGCTGCTGGAAGTGGTGTCCCGGGAGAGATCTGTGTTTCTTCTAGTATTCACATATACACTGTCACCTATTCTTCATGCCTTCTTTAATTTTTTTGCCATCAGTCTTTATAAGCTTATACATAACTATCAGTTATGTATAACTGAGATGTTTGTTGTGCTCTGTGAGATTTTAGTGCTGGGTACATCTTTCAGACTGAATTGCTAGTGGTCACTGAGGTCAACAACTTAGGCAAAACATCATTTGAGGCCCTTAGGAAGACTGCCAAAGCTCTTATTGATTTTCTTGTATGCTAGTTCATTTCCAGAATCCATAAGCAGTGCTCTCCTAAGAAGTAAACAAGGGCTGCGGAGTGTGGCTAATCACAGGACAGGATGAGTAACTGAGTGTACCCATATATAAGGTAAAGGAATAATGACACAAAAGATGCCCTGCACTATTGGATGTGGGAAGCAAAGTTTTCTCCCCACCTGACCTGAGGAGCAGTTAAACTACTTTTATCTCTACTGCTGTTTGAACAGAAAGGAACGGGGATGGAAAAATCAATCATGAGGTTGCTCTGCATCATGTTCTGGAAGGTAATACCTTATACAATTATAAGTACCTTTTAAGACAGACCTAGAAAATCTCTAAAAATGGACTATTTAAGATTATGAACCAGACAGATATTGCTTGCAAGTACAATTATGTGCTCAGAGGCTGCAACTGTGAATCTTTACAAGGTCAGTATTGACTTTCTTACTCTTTGTTCCGTGCTGCTAAAACCCATCCTTCCACTCTGCTGGGTGTCAGCAAGACATCTGGGAAGTATGACTTAAGAAGAAAAAGATGAGAATGAAGCAAAAGTCTTGCAAAGATTTGCTCACATTTATCTGGGTTTCCAACTGTTGCAGCCTTACCTGATGCAGGTACTTTGCCTCTGGTCGGTTGTTTTAAAAATGAACTTTCTAATGTGAACCACAGTTTTTCTGCTTGGCTGCAGAAGAAATAGATCAAGGTCTCTCAGTCGTCTAATACAACACTTCTCTTCACAAAAGTGTACTGAGAAAAACTCTGCAAAGATTCTTGAGGGTTGAGGGGTTATTCTCATCTTTCACCACTGAACAACAGATATCTTCGAGGCTAAGACTGCTGGCTTTAGTCTGGACTGGATTCCTGACTAAATATGACTGAAATCTTCTGTGGCCTTCAGCAAGTCTGGGTTCAGTCCCAGTGTCTGGGTTCTTGTGCCAAGGACCATCAAGGGTGCTGGTGTTTTGTCTAGCCCTGTATTCAGTGCTGGTACATTCTGATGCTAACAAGACCTTCTGTAAGAGAGGTGTGCTTTGTTACACTGGCTTGTGTAACTGGAAAATGCATATAAACCTACAGATGGACTAATCCTTTCTCAGTGCCTAGGGACCCATGAAAAACTAGGAGCTAAAAGTAGGAAAAATAATTTCCTGCTTATCAACATTAGTTGCATGACTGACAGGAAGTTACACCCACAAAAAAAAGGGAATTAGTAGCCATGGAAGTGAAAAATTACCAGCTCTTAGAGAAGACAAGGGAAGAGAAAGTAAACATCTAGAGAATGGAAGCCTAAATTCAGTTATCTCATTTACTGCATAATCCTGGGATGACTTTTCCCTACATTTTCCATCCATGAAATAAAGATATAAAGGACTTGGTAACTACAAGGTAATACAAATAAAAGAAACTGTAGAACAACAACAACAAATTTCTTCAATTATTCAAGTATTGAAGCTAGTAATTTTCATCTGTAAATCTAGGAATGGTGTGTAACGGCTACCTGAAACACTGATAACTTGGATCAGTTTTATTGGAATAAACACACACCTTAGTAGGGTGTTTCCAAGAAGTGTTTTTAGTCTTTTCATCTATTTTTAAATGTCAGAAATTTCATACTGGTGTTGCCAGATGAACTTGTAGGAGTTTATGTGAGTTCAACCTCTTGAAAGTTTTCATTTAATTTGAAGAGATAATTATTTTAAAAATGCCAATCTCTAATTATAATTTAACCAGGCTAACACTCATATTCACATGGTTAAACTCTCTTTTTTTTGTCCCTTTACTATGTTTTGGAATTGCTTCTTACCAAAATAATGGTCAAAACTTTGCCAGGTAGGGGGTGGTTGACACCAGAAAAAAGTGTGCCAGATAATGTCGTAATAGTTAAACAGTATCAATGTATATGAGCCATCCTTTAAGCCTATTCTCTGTTCCTCTTTAGGTTACAGGTACAGGTGTAGCCAAACACACCAGATTCCTATAATTATAATAGAAGTAAGCTAGTTTAGTAGGTGAGAATGCATAATTGATCACCTTGTGAAAGAAAAGAAAGGTGTTTGAAGGCAGGCACTAGTGTAGGCCAAGACAGATAACTGGATATAGGCATGGGACAATAGCCCAAGCTGCTAATTCCTCAGTTATGGCTTCTCCATGCCAGGGATGTTCAATGAAGCATGGTAGAACAAGATTTATTCAGAGCATGTTCTTTGTACATTTCAGCTAAAACTGATCTAGCTAGAACATTACATCTGCTGGAAACCAGTTCCTGGGTTGCTCAGAGGGCAATCTATTGTATTATTGCCTATGTTTGGATGATTTGCAGAATAGACTTGCTGGTGCACACTGGGTGGTACTGTCTGTCCTCAGGGGCTTTGCTGAGGGTGGTGTGGAGGTGCTGGATGTCAAAGGATAGGCTGTGGGTGTCATCCCTCACTTTTCTGCTACTTATGCTGTGCCTTTTGAAGCAGCCTGGATGGAAGTGTAAGTGATGCAGTAACCTGCCAGCTGTGCTTAGCCACAAGAAGTTCTGTGAGTTTCCAGGCATTAGCACAAGGTCTTGTCCATGCCAAATGATCCAGCTCTCCTGTCTCATTAGTAGTTCCTGATTACTGTGCTGGATAGGAGTTCTACAGGACCAACCCCAAATCTTGCTTCTGCTAGTTCAAATGGCATCATCGAGAGAGAGTATTTCATTCCACATTCAGTGTTGCAAATTACTTCTGACTCTTTATGATACAAACAACTTCACTCCAGACCAAATGGATTTGGAGCAAGCCCAGTTTTCTACATGAATGTGGCTTTTTTTCAGTATCATCACACAGGTTTTGGATTGTACACTGTCATGATATTATTTACTCGGTCAAGAACCAGGAGGGCAGTACATTGACTGAAAAGTACAATATAGGAAATGGGATCTGCTTCAATGTGACAAATCACCTCCAAAGTCAGATATGCACAGCCTTCAAAAATTGCAATTAAAAGAAATAAAATCATCATATTTCATTCCAAGATAATGTGTAGCTTCTGCTCAGGATGGCATCCATACATAGATGATATCCTACTAAAAGCTGAGGTGGTATCATGATGATATTCTCATAAGTCTGACTTAAAACACCCCATAACAATTGTAAGCAAATAAAATATGCTTTCATGAAAGACAAGTTACTTTATCTGTCAGAGCTTAGACCAGAGCTATATTGTCTTTACACTGAATGGAAAAGAGTTTATGTTACTTGCTTTGAAGAACAATCTGTTAATTCTGGTTCTCAGGACAACTCGCTGGGTTGTAGTAGAGAGTCTGCATGTGACAAAGATAAATTTGCATTATATCAAATCCTCATCTCACATCACACCCTGCTACTTCTCCAATTCATAGATATATAGAATCATTAAGTTTGGAAAAGATCCTCAAGGTCATTGAGTCCAACCTTTGGCCAAAATCCACACAGTATCAAATAGACCCTGGGCAGTCCATTCTGATACCTGACCACACTTTTAGTGAAGAAATTTTTCCTGAATGAATGATGGGGAATGCAATCTTTTTTCCTGAGAGGAGACACATTTGCCACTCCTAAATTATATAAAAGGATATATAGGATATATGGAGACCATGCAAAACTTTAAAGTGTTGGAGAATATGATTCTTAGTTATAGGAAGAGCAACAGCACCTGTAACTTTGCCAGAGTGGTGCTACTCCAGAAAAGATAACAGTTGACCATACATTTACATGTAATAGGAATCCTAAAATAAAATATCATGCACTTTAGGAGACAAGAAAGTAAGAGGAGATTCAGTGGCTGTCTGACAGTTAAACTTTACAGGTTCTGGCAGAAGTTCAAAACAATGGTTATTTGAAGTTAGGGTGGTAGTTGAAATATGAACTGTTATGTTTCTGAGCAATCCAGAAACATGAACTGCATTTAGTGTAAATGTCCAACCAACATATCAGGTACAATGTGAACCATATTCAGCTGTGACAAGAAGCAAGAAAGGAAGGAATAAAAGTAACACATGCCCATCTTTGGTTTTGGCTTTAGACTTCATGTTAGACAATTCAGTACTCCAAGGGAATGTCAAGAGTCTACAGCTGGCCAATTACATTTCATACCTTTTTTCCCTGGCTAACAAGGTCTGCAATGCTGTGTCCTCCATGGATTTCTATTATCATGTGACAGATTAGACTACATAGTAGAATTTCTTATGTATTGAAAGCTGCAATGATGTGTTTTGAACCTGAGCTGTAATTAAGTTTTAACTTGGTTAGATGTTCAGATTGAAACTGAGGGCACTAGATAAGCCAAGTTGGCAGAATCTACATGAGCTCAATAATGGAGTCACAGGGTCAACTGTATGAAATGTTTCAGAAAACATCATCTGTTAAAGCAGCAAGATCAAACAGAAATTGATGCATTTCCAGAATACCTGAGAGGCAAAAAAATCCTTATGGAGAAGACTGGTGAAGTATCAAATAATTTGTGTATGAAATATTAAAAGACAAGAACGCAAGTCTTTTTAAAGGTGACCAGGGTGTTTCTGTGCTACAGCACCTGCTGCAAAAAGATTTAGGCCGACTGACAATTAGGTTATGACCCAGGTTCATTGTACTAAATCTCTTGCTATTGTTGTATCAGAAATCAGATTCAGATGCATGCCAGGAGCATGTCTAATGAGTGCAGGAAGACACTCAGGAGAAAACAGAGACGTGAGTAATCATTGTATCTACTTTTTTATTTTGTTTTTCTTTTATTTCAAACAGAATATGGTTGTTAAAAAACAGATTGTCTTTTTT
Organism: Erithacus rubecula; assembly: GCF_903797595.1. Taxonomy (NCBI): domain Eukaryota; kingdom Metazoa; phylum Chordata; class Aves; order Passeriformes; family Muscicapidae; genus Erithacus; species Erithacus rubecula. The sequence goes on from NW_027635590.1 coordinate 2,671,891, forward strand.
TTGCCCTGTTAATTGTTGCTGGGTTTATAGAGCTTGAACCACTGTTTTGCTATTGGAAATAGCTATATGGGACCATCCTTGGTAACTGAAGGTGATTCACTTATCATTCTTATGGCACCTTTTACTAAAAAGAATATTCTTAAGTACTCTACCACTTGCTCCCATTTTGTCACATTTCTGCTGATCAAGTCTTTTGTCTGACTTTGTTCCTTTTAGAAGGATTAATTTAATTCTGATAATCACCTTTTCATTTTTAAGCTGCACTGCATTTTTCCTACCCATTTTCTTTCTGGACATGGCAAAGCTGCAATTAATTTATTCATCCAGGTGCCTCTGCATATAGTCTGCCAGAGATCATGTCAAAAGTCTCCAGAAACTTTTACAATTAGCAGTTGTAGCTGTTTAGAAACTGACTATCATTAGTAGCCTCTCTGCTCAGGTTACTTAATTAGTTACAACCACTTACCAGTAGGTTGTTCTTCTCTTCCATGCAATTTGTAATTTAGTGAAGCAGCTTTCCCCTCACACATTAAAAAGCCTGTTGCAGGTTGCTGTGCTGGAATGATTAATTCCTGCCTGGTAGGAGATGCGTGGCTGGCACTTGATCCTGCTGTGGCAGGAGTTGCCAGCAAGGTTTGCTCTGATGGCAGTACCAGCGCAATTCACTTCACAGGCAGATCAGAGGGGGAGCTCAGTGTGATGTACAGAGGCACTGGTGGGAGAGTCACCTTTTTCCCCTTGAACGGTGTGGATTTACGATAAAGCTGAGAGCTTTATCCTCCCATGCGTTTATAATAAAAATGACTTTAAACGAGCTCATTAAAATGTCATTGTGCTGCAAAGGAGCTCCGTTTCTTCCTGGGCAGATTCAAAAGATCAGATTTATCAGATCTGTGCAGGCAGTACAGAAAGAGGAAACTGATGCCTCCAGGGTGTGCTCCTCCCTGCCTCAGAGAGCATGTTAGAGGAGGGAAGAGAAGGCCCTGGGGAGATCTTATTTCTGCCTTTCAAGGGCAGCTTGTGAGAAAGACAGAGACAAATTTTATAACCTGTAGGATACAACAACGGATAGTAAGTTTATATTAATTTAAACTAATATATTTTTATGGTGACTGTGGTAAAGCACTGGAACAGGTTTCCTAGAGAGGTACTAGACCCATTCCTGAACTCACTCAAATAGAGGTTGGACAGGGCTCTGAGCAACGTGATGAAACTGAAGATACCCCTGTGTCCAAGTTTAGGACAAATTTGGGGAAAAAAGAGCTCCAAAGGGCCCCCCCCCCCCCTTTTCTTTTTTACAATTCCTTCCTTCAATGAGCTCAGAAAGAATTGTTCTTGTGGTGAAAATGGAAAAAACTTTTTTTATTAACAAAAATACAAAAGAAACACTCCCCCAACCCAAACCCAGATGAGACGAACCCAGCCGGTCCTCGCCGGGGAGAGTGGCAGAGCCTCCCAAGCCGACCTCCAGCAGCGGCCCCCGAAGTCCAGATCCTTGTCCTCCGGAGCCGGTGCAAATCCCTGGAGCAGGGAGAAGGGAGAGAGGGGGAGGGGCAGCCGGGAGCAGGCCCAAAGCAAGCCCAAGACAAGCTAAAGCGAGCCCAAGACAAGCAAAAGCAAACCCAAGACAAGCCAACACGGGGGCACAGACAAAACAGCTGGGGGAAAAGGGAAAAAACCGGCCAAAGCAGCCAGGGGAGGGGGTCACAGCTGAGCAGACGGCAGAGAGCAAGACACAGCCCACAACCGAAGCGCAGCAAGAGAGAGAGAGACGGAAAACACCAGCCTAGATAAAACCATCCGAGGGAGGGACCGGCAGCTGCACGGGGGAAGCAAGGAGAGGAGCCAGTCCAAACATCAGCCCATAACACCCTGTTCACTGCAAGGGGTTTGGACTAAACAAACTTTAAAAGTTCCTTCCATCTCAAACTCTTCTATGATTCTGCAATTCTGAAATCTTCCCCTCTTCATCAGAAATGTTTCTGCTATCTTGAAAAGTCTGCTGTGACTACAGAATCCTTTTCTGACAATGGCTATACGACCTGCCAGCTTTATTTCTTGCAGGAGCCTGAATTAGAAATCCCTGTAAGAGTACGTTATACTTGCCTGAAGATGCCTAGCTCCTATCAGCTAATTTGGATTAATGCAGAAGCCTTCCTCCATCCTGTGAAACAGTCTTTTCTTCAGAAAGCTGAAACTTTAGTGCTTTGATTTTAACTAGGTATTTATTGTGTAAACTTAGAAAAGCATTTTCTTGTGCCAGAAATTTGTTTGTGGTAGATGTTTGGTAAGATTCTTCAGACTCCAGGCCTTTTTCCAGGCAATGCTGCACAGTTATGAATACCGAAGAGAAATTGTTGAATACAGGTAAATTTTAATGAACAGCACTTCAGTACTGAACATATGTGGAAAAAAGGTTGGTTTACAAAGGTTCACCCTTGTTTGTGAAGGTTCACCTGGGATTTGAACATCCCAACCTAAATGAACACTGCTGTTCTTACTATGTGCCACTTGGTCAAGATTTCTGAGCACAGATGGGGAACAGTAAGAGAGCCTTTATTTTAGCATAAAATACTGGTTTTATTAATATCCAATGAAACTGGTTGATCTTTAAAGTAAGGTGAAGCTTTGAAGAGAAGAGTGAAATGAAAAAATTGCAAATAATCCCAGTAGTCTTTTTATGTGCTATGCCTATGGAATAGCTGGATAACACCCATGGCTGTGCATTTCTTAATGCAAGAGGGTCAGTACTTGACTAGAACCAAAGAACATTGCTGCTTTGCATGGGGGAGCTTTTGTAACCTGATAATTTGCTTGTTTGTGTTATCCAGCATATTATTTACATGGCATCTGCTTTACTTCAACTCATCATAGCAAAAGTTCTTACTTTGGATGTGACCAAATAATATGTGATAAACTGCATACAAAACAGATGATGATGTTAGGATTAATCATTGAGACAAGAAGTCAAATAATACATATGTATAACTGTTTTCAGAGACTCAAGTCATGTATGGATTATGGTTAAATTAGCTTTTTTTACCCATTTATTTAGATATAAAACAGAAATAGTTTTCTGAAAGTATTCATTAAGTCTATTTTAGGCTCCCTTTGCAACAGTTTCGGGTACTGAATATAAACTGGTATCAGCACTTTCCATGCTCCTACTGTAAGTGCAGTAACAACAGCAATTACGTGATGCTGTATATGATTCAAGCTTGTAGGTTTTTTTTTGAGTTATTCTCTAGCAGAATAGATGGTTCTGTGTAAAGACACTTGCCTCCATTTTCTCAAGTGAGACTTTGTAGACACATTTAGTTATAACACTAAATCTATCTTTTATGAATTAATTAAGATGGTATTTGGGTTTCTAACACCCTCAAGGAAGAATGTAAATGAAGTATATTGTGCTTAAATTATTATTGTGGAGTTGGCTTGAAAATTTCAGTTTGACATTCTGAACATTGTAGTTCTGTCTGTGTCAAGCAATAGAAGGTATCTGTAAGCCCTTTCCTGTTCGATGCAAACACTATGTTTAAAAAAAAGAGTGTAAATTTCTGTTATAAAAAAGAGTAAAATATTAGACAGAATGTGTCTCATACTGTCTGTAAAAATATATGTATTTGTATAAGTTTTATAGTTAAGGACAAAAAAATCAGGAAATTTTCACTCTGTGTTATATGTGGAGGTTCTTCCATTGTATCTTGATTACCTAAATAAATGTGTTCAAGTGGCATGCACAGCACTTTCAACAGAACATGAGGCAGCACAGAAGCTTAGATACCAAATAGTTTAAACTACATGCAGTTACATACATGCAGTTGCTTCATACTATTCATTTTTCTTTCTTAGCCCATAATATAGACTTTTAAGTTCTTAATTTCTATGCATCTTCCAGCCATATAGTACTCAGTTATAATAAAATGGGTAATGATTTATTGAAGAAGATGACTCCAAGCCAGTTTTGGTCCTGGGTTGTATAAGATGTTTGTCTGTTACTAGATTAATTACCATAATGAAAAAAGCCCATTAGCCTTGATACTGTGACTGAATCAATTGTTTATAGATTTGTAAGCATGCTGTTGATGAGTATGAAGGGATCAGTAGTACAGACCTCTGTACTTGCACTCTCTTCTTCTGTGGAAGTGCCCAAACATTTATGTGTGGATGAGTGTACCGTGGATTTTAAGAAGGGAGAAATTAAGACAGGGGTGACTGGAGAATTTTCCAAGTAACTTGTGATTATTCATGATGCTATTCAACAGTCTTGAGCACAGGAGCCTCAGAAGGTCCTACAGCCTTACAATACATCAGCCTTCTTGGAAGTTCAAATACTGACAATGGCTGCATATTGAACGGCACTCTATGAATCTGTTATGACATGGTCACCTGGATGTGGCAACAATTTATTAGCAAGACTCAATTTTTTCTGTGTCTCAGGCTCTGACTGAGACATGGTCCAAAAAATGGGTATGCAATTATCTATTTTCCTTTCTCTTTTAATTGTGATTGAAAAGGCTGAATTTTTCTATGGCAGGCAATATCTTAGTCTGACCCAAATTTGCTCTTTTTGGAGCTGGTTTGCTGGAACAAGATGAACAAAGGTCAATCCTTGTTTTCTGTTTTCATGGGAATAGATGAGAGTGGATATATTTCCACCAATAAGATTTGGAGGGTGATGTCTAATGTTAACATGCAAATCAGGTTGAGATGATATTTCTGTCAGGGGAAATAAAAACTCTTCCATGAATTTCCCTCATCATTCCTTTCATTTTCTGCATATAAGCTCCATGTAAAACTGTCAGGCTGGTAATTAGGCAAATTATAGGGACCTTCTGATATGAAAACTAATGCAATTTCCAGAGAGAATTTCAAATGAAGATGCCCACAAGGAAGGCAGAAGTCTGAGCTTGTTTTCCTTTATTGAGACTGATTTATAAGTATGCAGATTTTTCACTGTTTAAACTTGACAGCAGCAAGAGGATCCAAAGTTGGACTTGTTTGCAATGAATAGGTCTCTGAAAAATGTTTGTCTTCCAGAAAGTAATGTATTTAAATGCAATATAATTTCTTTGAAAAGAATTATACTTAGCTCTGGTAAAATTGTGCAAGCTGTCTGCATATTTCATGATTTTTATGAGAAGTCATGAACTGGTGAAGGTTTATCCAAAATCAGCACAGACTTTTAAAGTTGGCAGCAATCTTTCCCAAGAGAGAGTTTGTGGGAAAAGCCAATTATAAACTAGGCTTCATAATTCACTCCAAACTCTCTGTGCAGAGTTCAGAAGAGAAACAGAATTTCTCACTTTTAAGGACATGGGGCAATAATAATAAAAATGTGACTATCAGCCTTTATCCTTTTAAAAGCAACAAACAACATTCAGTAAACAGAAAAGAGGCTGGGGAGAATGTAGTAAGCTATGTAAGAAGAAAACACCTCTCAAAACAATCAGGGGGATGGTTTTGGGGTGGCAGAGTCAAAAAGGAATACAATATATGAAATACAGTCAGAAATATATTGACATAATATTCTGATACATCTGGAAGATATTTTTCTCAGTCCTGCATTATACCCATATAAAGATTAGCATTTCTCAAAATCAGTGGATATTGAATGAACCTAATTCAGAAGAAACTCATTGTAAAATTGAGAAAGTTAATCTTGTTGGCATGTCATCCAGTTGACTATTCCTGGTTGAGGTGTCTGTGGATTGCTTTACAACCTATATTTAATATTTTTTCATCAGTGATACAGAAGAGGGAATGTCAGCTGCCTGTTTTGGTGAGGCTGTGAGGAAATCACCCTGGCACTAGCAGCTGAACTGCTGCATCCCCACCGGGCTGGCTTGAACACTCCAGCCAGATGCTTCAAGCCCACTGTTTCTGGTTGCTCTTTAAAATTATTAAATCATGCCTACTAAAATCTACAGCTCACTCTGAGGTCACATTTTAAGGGGCTTTGCTGAGGCAGGTGAAGGATGTTTGCGAGCAGGCCTTGCTGCCTGTGTAATACAGGTTAAGTTTACTTTCTGAGCAGATACAGGATTGATGCAGTGCCTGGGACCTACCTCAGCAGTGATACTGGGCAAGTGCCCAGAGACACCAGTGTTCCCTGTAGGAAAAAAACTATTGTCTGGCCAATGTCCTCAATCATGCTGTCTTGGTGAAAAGACAACTAATTTAGACAGATTGTCTATTTTCCTCAATCCCATACTCTTAACCAGTTAGGAAATTATTCCCAAACCCAAATTTACTGCTGCAAATAGGACTGATTATTTTCGCTCTATTTTTCTGTACATGTCTGATAACCGCCCCTTTTCCTTCACAATCTTGCCACTGAAAATACAATAATCTGCTTCCAAATACTGGTCCCTGTGATTAATCTGGAAACATCTTTGGTCTTGGAAGATGGATTGCCATTTATGCTTATAATATTGCAGTGAAGGGTTATGAGGGCTGTTATGGAAACTAGGTAACCACGTCCTCATAAAACTGCTTAGAGCAGTTGCTGGAGGTGTAGCTGCATCCACCTCAATCTATTAATGAAGTCAAACCACACAGAAATAATCTAAGAAGGAGAAGCACAGCCAATATACAGGAGAAATGTTTCATTTTCTTCTTAACTTTTAATTAAGCTTCAAGCAAAATATCTAGGGACATTATGGAGACTTAATTTCCTCATTGCTTGAAGGGTTAATCTCAGATGAGTCTGCAAAGTGTACTGGTGCTCAAGAGAAAGCTCTGAGCTGCTGGCAGGGATCAAGGCATGAAGTGATGTTATCTAGAGGGTAACCTTAGACAGAGAAATGTTTCATTTTTAACACAGTGTAAGCCTATTCCTTTTACTAAACTGGAGTGATTTTATTTTGATAATTTGCATTCTGAGCATTGGTCCAATTCCCTCCACCATTAATGAATGTGTTTACATTTTTGACAGCTGAATCAATAAAGTTAGGGTTCATAAAATATTGCAGCTGTGACATTACATAGCATTTTAATCCTTAAAGCCTTGGGTTTGGTAGTACTTGGATATAATGAAGTAGAATTTAATATCCACCTACAGCAGGGAGAAAGTTCATATTTTTATATCTGTACAGCTGCAAGGATATGATGACCGCACCTACCCACCTTTAATTCTGTTATCTTAAAAGCCAAATAGAAAAGCCCTCCAGGGATAGTAATTCCATAAGCTTAGGGCAGTAAAGTGCTAGTTTTCGTATCACAGCTATACTGTCCTCTCTTGGTATTTTCATCCATTTAGTTGTTAAAGAATCTTGCTGCTTTATCACAGTTTTTCTGAGTATTCCCATGATTTCCAGGACATCTGGATCAGCATTAATATGTTTTTACTACCAAAAGGTGTTTCCCAGCACAGGACACAATATGTCAGTAGAAGAGCCAGATGTGCTGACAACAGATCACAAGTCTTCTTCCACAAGGACTAAGGGAACAGAGAAATTTCTGCTGACATCACTGGGAGAAGGCTCTAAGAGCATGGTTATTACCATCTTGTCTGATATCACCACTGTAAGTGATAGACCATAGTTTTGGAACCTTGTGATAACCTGCACAAGGTATTTTTGACATTATAGTCATGCAAAAATGGGGTCCTTTATTTAAGAGAAGAGGAACAGGAAAGGGCAGGTAAATCACTTTTTTCTGATGTCCACTGTGTTTCTCTGGCCCCTTGGGCTCACAGGGATGCCTGTAGTTTTTCTAATTTATTTTATCATTAAAAGCATAATTTATTTTCTGTGGATATGGGATGTATTTACTGTAGCATGCTTGCCTGGGAGAGGCAAGACCTTTTTTGAAAATACCCAAGCCAGCTCTTGCTGTGTCTCACTGCTTTGCTGGGTTGATTTTCAGTTCAGAGGCAAAACTCCCAGTCCATATTCCTTCAACCTGGACATGGTATCAACATCCACAGCATGGTGGCACTGTGTGAATTGAATGAGAGTGAGGAAATGGTGAGGGTGCCCAGCAATAACAAGGTTGAGGTATAAGGCACACAAAGTAATTCTTGTTGCTTCTGGATAAAGTGCCTGTATACACAGTGTTAATTGAAGACCCATGCCTGCATCTCAGCCAGCTGATAGACTGACCTCCCTTTTCTCCCTGTTTGTCTTTCAAATCTCTGACCAAACAGGGAGCTTCCTCTGACTGTGGATACTCCCACCCTCTGAGCTCCTTCAGCCCCCAGTCATGCTGCTGCTACTCTGTCAGCCACAATCTGCATCCTCCAGGGTGAACAACTTTGGAAAATAATCATCAGTCAGCCCTTATCAGTGAAAGTGAAAATGAGGGCTCTTGGGATAACTAATCTATTGACACATTGCTTACTGGTGAATTTCTGGGCTCTAGGCTGTGCTCAAGCTTTCACCCAAAAGCTAAATCAAGCAAATTCAGCATCCACAGCTGCATCTGAGTAGTTTGTTTCCTATGTAGGAACACTGTGTGTCAGGTGGGGAAGGAGAGAAAAAATTAGCTTTTTTCCCTGCTGGTGAACTTGGGAGGAGCAAGAAAAGGGTTTGTACCTGAGGAATCCCTTGCTGTTTTAGATAATGAAAGCATTTTTTCCCATAAAGGTTTACCTCTTCACCTTTCATGTGTGCCTGGGATGGGGAACTCTCTCATGCTCTGCAGTGACTAATTATTGAACTGTGCTCAGAAAAAGCTCTGTCACATGGCAATCAAATGGGAATAAGAAATTATTACAAATTATTACTGTGGGCTAGATGCAGTGGCAACAAGACCTTAGAAATCCAATACAAAAAAAGAATCACTTGGCAAATACATGTGACATAATTAATTATAGAATCATTATGTGTATTTTTCTTGCCTGTGCTGATCTTCTAGACCTAAATATTTTGCTTAATTTTAAATATTTCATTTACTTGTATGGCGTGACACAATTTTCTTCTTCTGATGTGCTTTCTTATCATATCATTGAAGAGAACTGCCTTCAGTCTCCCTTGTCCTCTTTTTCCTCCTGCTTGCTTTTGCATATGTTTAAAGGCATGCTTGCTCTTTTTACTTAGAGAAGTACTTCAGTATATTCAGATTGCGTTTGACTCCATGAAGAATTTATTTTGCCTCTGTGATTTCAGAGAGCCTGAATTTATAGAAGAATATTATGTATATATATATATATATATATAAATTAGGGTGGGAAACTATAGGGAGAAATCTCTTTAAACTGTCTTGCTATGTAATTTTATTTTTAAAGCACATTTGGAGACCTGTTGCTCTTTGTTTTAGTTTACTAGCTTTGCATTGCCTTTGGAAGCACAGGCGTGGGTGAAGGTTGGCACACTTTTGGTGTCACAGCAGTTCTGTCTGGAGTCTGCAGCTCTACAAGCTGGGCCCAGAGATGACTCCAGAAGTACAGGCTCAAATGGGAAGGGTGATTCTGTTTCTAGTTCATGCTGTCTGCTCTCTGAGCTGAGAAATCAACCCTGTAGTGAGTGTAACCCAGAGCAGCCTTTACTCAACAACTCCTGCTGTGTGATCAGTAAGAGTGATGGGAGCACAGGTGGAAGAACATCACCTCAAACAGGTCATGTCTGGGCCTCTGTACATGTCAGAGTTAGATCATGCTTTAATTCCTCTTCCTGGATCCAGGGAGGGTGGAAAGTCTCTCACCCTAAAAAGTAAGGAGAGCCTTACATTTGAAAGGATGTGCAGCTCTTCCCTGGATGGATATAGCCTTGGAAAAGCTAAAGGCTTAAAAGCAAGAGAGTTCTGCCCCTTTTTGGGTTCTCTGTGTCTTTATATTTCTACCAAGGCCAGGCTATTGAACTTTTTGGAACAATACAAGGATAGGAACTGCACAGTTCTTGGTTGTGCCTGTGAGAAGAATGATCTGTGAATTGCTCAAGAGACCTGTGAAATCTTCTTCAAGCTGTCACAGAAATAAATATAAAGTTTTTTCTTTTATTATTATTATGTTGTCTGTTAATCTCAATTCCAGTACTGCTTCAAGCACATTTCAACATTTCCTCAACAACTGTTTACCTAATTTTCTATTATAAAATTTTCGTGTCCCAGATATAAATTTGAAAAGGAGTAAGGTGGCTAAAGATGTAGAGAGACTTTGAAATTTCTAAATTTTGAGAGAAGTCACCTGCCTGTGAATTGGGTGACTCACTGGATTCCAAACTCTGAGGCTTTGTAGATCACATTGTAGAGCTAAAGTTTATTTGGAATTTTCCATCTGATTTGCAATGACTGGGGACAATGAGAAAGCAGAAACTGTTTAGCCTGCAGAAGAAAAGTCTCAAGAAGGGATCTTTTAAATGGATGTGTGTGCCTGAAGGGAGGCTGCAAAAAGATGGAACCGGGCTCTGTCCAGCAGTACCCAGTGCCAGGATAGAGGCAGTGGGCACAAACCAAAACGTGGGGGGTTCCCTCTGTACATTTTTCCACTGTGGGGTGACCGAGCACTGCCAAAGGTTGCCTCAAGAGTTTGTGCAGTCTCCATTCTTGGAGACTTTTATAATATCCAGTTTTTGAAGCTTTCTGGACACTGTCCTTGGCAACATGCTGTATGTGATTCTTCTTAACTGGGAGAGTGGACCAAATAGTATCCAACAGTCCCTTCCAACTTCAACTGTTCTGGCATTGTGTGATTCTCTAATACTGTTATCACACTTGGATGTCATTTATATTGGAACTTTATTAACATTGTTATTTAGCTTATCATTTTGGAGAGCTACAATACTGCTTTTGCCAGTCATTCATGAATCTGTATCTCATTCTATTACCTATTTCAGTTTGAAATAACTCCTATTTCAGTGGTTTTCCATTGGTTTAAAAAGAACTTTGGCTCTTTGTCTCTGGTAATTCCTGTTTCTTCATGTAGCCTGAAGTTTCTACGACAATGCAATAATAGAAAACTAAAAGTAAGTAGCACTCAAATTTTCCTGGCAGGTTTAGTTTGCAAACCATTAAAACATCCTCCTTTGCTCACAGATTGAAGTTACAAAAGTAAATCTCCCTTCTATCAGATTTTTTACATGGCAAGTAATTTTATTTTGCTATATAAATTTGAGGCTGTTACAGTAGCAAATGTAATTTGGCCTTCCCTTTTTTTGGATGGTACATTTTGATAGCAATAGGTAAGCAGGAAATGTTCAATAAAGACATGATTGTTCTGCTCTGCTCTGCACTGGTGCAGCCTCACCTTGAGTCCTGGGGGCAGGTCAGGGTAGAATAGAAATCACAATATAGAAAAGACATTAAGCAATTAGAGAGCATCCAAAGCAGGGCTAAGAAGAGAGTGAATGGCCTTGAGGTGCAGCCTTATGGGGAGCAGCTGAGGTCACTTGGTCTGCTCAGCCTGGAGGAGACAGAAGGGAAATCTCACTGCAGTTACATGTATGCAGTTACTGATCTCTGCTCTGTGGTGACAGTGACAGGACCCAAGGGAATGGCCTGAAATTGTGTCAGGGGAGGCTTAGGCTGGATATCAAGAAAATGTTCTTCCTCCAGAAGGTGTCTGGGCACTGGAACAGACACCCCAGGGAAGTGGCCACAGCATCAAGCCTGGCAGAGCTCAAAAAGTGTTTGGACAATAAAGTGTTTGGCACATGATGTGATTTCTGGGGATGGTGATGCATAGGGCCATGAGCTTGATGATCCCTGTGGGTCCCTCCCAACTCACCAATTTATGCGGTTCCTAATTCCAGGGTTCTCCCACAGTGAGCTGATCTAGATTGATTCACAGCTGGAATCACAGGCACTGAGGGTGGTGAGGGACTCAGCAAAGCAAAAAGCTTCCTCTCACTAGCTGGTGGGGTAATCTCCCCACTAACCTACCCTGGCGAAAGACACAAAAATGGGGCAGACCAGCAGAACCAAAATAGCAACAGATTAAAAAATTCCCTCACCACTAGGCACGTAGGTAGCAATACTGGAATGAAATGTTGTTAGACCAGTAGTTTGTGCTATTCATTACCAGGTGCAATGATTTCACATGACGCTTTTACACACAAAGGACTGTATTCAGTGTTTGAATCCCACACAACAGCTCAACATATCTGTTCCTTCCTTGCAACAGTGGAATCACCATGCTACAGACTTCCTAATGCTCTGCCTTGCTGCTATCAAAGGGAAACATCTGAGTCACATAGAGCATAATAATGAGAGAAACAGCTCAGATGACCTACTTCTTAACCACACACTTCAGGCAGTAGTATTTCTGTGCCTAGAAACCATTGGGGGAAGCATCCCACAGCAACCCTGAGGCTGCTGAGTTAACAAAGTGGTGAGGCATTTTGGGGGGTTAACGCCCTGATCAGGAATAGAGCTGCATTGTCTGAAAAGAGGTGTAGGAAGTAGGGTTTCTGTGCTTTGGCTGATGCTCCTGGAGAGTTCTGCTGAAGAGTAGCATTTTCAGGAATTTAAAAAAGGGAAGGAAAATATTGTTTTAGAACAGACACTTCTCATGGAAATAAGTGAATTAAGCCAACACACATGTACAAACACTGAGCAGCAGATCCAGAGACCTATTTACTACGGTGGCTTACTTTTGTACCACACAGCAATTCACCCTGGGGCTCTGAGGGAAATGTAAATGAGCTGTAGTCATGACCATAGCTGCTCTCTGAGAGGGTTTAAATATGCTTTTGGCTGTGATACCCAAGGAGGATGACAGGAGAAAAGATGTTGTCCATGCCCTCTGATCTTCCCCTCTGCATCTATCTCTGTCCTTCAGGAGGAGTGGATAGCAAGAGACACTGCTGGAGAGGATGCAGGAGAGGAACTGAGCAGATTGTCTGCTCTTGATTCCATAAATATTACACAGATATGTATAGTTTCAGCTGATAACCCGTAAGTGTGATTAAGGTGAGGAACAGGGCAGGAAGGAGGGTGTTCAGTGTTTTGCTGTGCTGCAAAACAGCATGTTTCCATGTGAAATTCCTGGTTTTGGCTTCAGCAGAAACAGGATCTTACTTTAGAAGGAGAATATCTTACTTCAAGAAGGATAAGGTTTCATGCCCCAGCATTGGTAGAAGGTCCTCCATCTGCTATTCCCATTTCTTCACAGGAGTATGGGGAGGGGAAAAGGTAATTAAAATTATTATCATTACTTTTGCTCAAATACAAGAGATAGAAAAAAGCCTCGTAGATTCAAAAGCATTTTTCTACTTGCTTTCAAAGTAGATCTTGTCATATTAACCTCACTTTAATTATAAATTGCATCTATTCTGAGGGAAACAGAGGAAAAATAGCTGTAGAGTATCCCTGGATAAGTGTATTTTATCTGCTCTCTTTAAAGGCTGAAGAACAGCAATGAAAAGATGATCCTATTTCCTTGGCAGCTCTGTAACTTACATTTTATCAGCTCCTTAAGTAACTAGGACTATCACTAGTGCTATCAAATTGAAATTCATGTGAAGGACCTGGTTTCTTTCCCCCTCTCTGCCCCCATCTCTCCCTATTCCCCTCCCCTTTCCTGTTCCCATTTCTCTCCCCCTTCTCTTTTTCTCTCCACCTCCCTCCACCTCTCCCTGATCCTCTTCTTCTCTACCTCCCTCTATTTCCTTCCCTTTTACCCTTTATCTTCTGTCCCGTCACCTCTTGCCCTTTGTCTGTCTTGCCTTTTCTCACAAGAAAATATGTTGGCTGGTAAGAATCTTCCTGAAGGGCTAATTCAAGGATAAAGGATACTATTTATCTGGTCACAAGAGATTTTCTTTCATTCAATTTGAAATAATAAAACATAATTTATACAACATAAATAATGTTAGCTTTCAAAAATCTATGAGAGAATGGCAGTGTGTCTTTGAAGAGCACAATCTAAAACCTCCTGTGTGAGCTGATCAAATTAAATAAAGCTCCTGTGCTGTCAAAGTTCGAAATCTGCTGGTGTGCCAACATTAATTCTTCAGCTCCGTATTTAGCTTTCCAGGCAGACAAGGTCAGCTGTATCTGATTGATTCAGCTTCTGTCTCGTAGCAATACCAGATGGTTGTTTCTCTAAGAAAGAGGGTGTTTTCCCCTGTTTTCCTCCCACAGCAGAGCACTGATTTGGTCTCATTCCACCAGATGGCAAGCTTTAACCAAGAGAAAAAAAAAAGTTTTTTTGCAACCATCCATTTACCTTAAGGGAGAGGGGGAAGAAAGCTTGGCTTAGTGGTTATTTTTGTTGGTTCTTTTCTTTCTGTTTTAAAAATGATTTTACTATAAGAGGCTCACATCCATCTTATGGCATGATTTGTAGTGTTTAGAAAAATAAATCAATAGAACAACATTTGCTGTCAGCTATAGACTAACTGACAGGTGTCATCAAGGGAAGCAAAAAATGGTTTTGACTATACAATCCATCCCCAAATTTCACCTAACAGAGACAGATTCAGTACTCATAAACAAACAACTGTGTGTAGCAATTCCAGTAAAATATGAGAAGATATTACTAAGCTCTCAGTGCTGCATAACCCACTCTGAGTTCTGGTTCTCCCCAAACCCCACATTAATCCCTACCTTTGATTCTCAGGAAGGAGCTGCTCTGCCCTGCATTTCTGCTAATATAACCTGCCCTTAATGCATGGACAGAGTAGAGAGCTGTGCTTGCTCTGTTCAAGCTACATTATTTTTTCAGTCCAGGGCAATCTATATCTCAGATCTCCTGGGAATGGAGTTAAAGTCTGCTCCTATTAGTGCAGCAGACTTTATCTGCTGTGTTGAAGTTAAAGGTGCTAATTTTCACTCATTTGTTTTACAGACTGCCCATTCCAGCTTCACAGGGAAAGCAGTGGTGTCACCAGGTTTGGCTTGGTGCTGGAGATCCAGCCATGAAGCAAAGTGTGAGGACCAAGTCTCCCAGTCCAAGCTCAGCAATCTGGCCCTGTGGATATGGAGATATCTACTCTGTCTCCAGCAACAATTCTAGGGACTCTGCAGCCTTTGGGTTAGAAAATCTGGCACAGGTAAAATTACTGTTGCCAGTTCCTTCACTACTCTCCTATGGTTAATCTTTTTTTTCAGCAGTTCTCTCCTTCTCTCCTGCTGAGGTCATGGGTGCATCCCTCTTGATAACTGGGCTCCAGGAAAATAGCATGGTAGGAGCCTTGGCAGCCCTGGAGTTGCTGTGCCCCACCCTGTAAAGAGAAATGTGGTACCCAGTAGTTCAAGAGGAGACACATTTAGCATCATAAAAGTCTTCAGAGGGTAGAGGGGAAATCAAATCTATGCTTCAGCTGCTGACCTAATGACTGGAGAACAAGAGTTCCCATTTTTGCCTGTAGGTTCTTTTCAAGTAAATTACAAATGTCTATAGCACTTTCCACCATAAACATCTTTGCAATTTTGAAAATAGCTTTATCTGTTTCTTAGTTCTTTCTCAAGAATAAACTTCTAAAAAGTTAATCACTGCCACAGACATTTGTAAGATTATGCCAGATGAGCCTGAGGGAAATTTATGCAACAAACACAATTATCTGGCAGTTTGTAGAGTAGTCAAAACTTGTGAGGTCCAGTTCTGAGGCTGAAAATTAAATACATACATTTTAGCTATTTTTACATTTCCTGGTTCATGGTTTTAATTTCTTTTTCAACATCACGGGAAGTTGGAAGCCTTTGTTTATCCAAAAGTGGGAACTCATTATACTGTCTGACTCCTAGAACTGAGGGTTTACAAAAGGCTCAGGATTGATTATACTATGAAGATTGAAGGGCTGCAGCAGTGCAGACTGCAGTGAAATGGAACATCTAAGGAGTACAGGTGACAGGCTGTGGGAGTCTGGCTCGGTATTTATGCTGTGAGGACTTAGCTTGTGTTTCATTTCTCTCAGGGACAGGATTATGGGCTTTGGAGTTTTGTACTGAGCCTGGAGTTTGTTTAGGTCTTAGATTTATTTTTTTTTTATTTTTGTTTTTATTTTTTTTTCTCGTTTTGGATAAAACACTGCAATTCCACACAGAGTCTCTGCCAGAGCTCCAGGCATGCTTGGGGAAGTTGTGAATGCCCTGTGTGACTCAGGCATCCCTGAAACACACATCTCCTCTCTCTGTAAACAAGCAATATCTCTCCAAAGCCATGTAGGTTTGACCAACAGCGTGACTCATGTCACCTTGCTTTGCTGTCACATACTATCCACCTACTTTTCTGAAATAAGGGAGCTTTTGAAAGCATCACACCGAGGTGAGAGGAGTGCAGCCAGGTAGGGCCTGTTTGGTGCTTCCAAAGGCAATGTGTCCTCTGAGAGGTATGGGAACCCACCACCTTTCCCAAGCTCTTCTCAGCAGAGCAGTAGTGTGACAGCTTGGCATGCTTCTAGTGTAAGCACAGCGAGGTGTTTTTGCCCTGGGCCTCCCTTTTCTGCTGCTTCTGAAAAATGCTAATGCAGTGGTACAGAGTCACAAGAAGATTATTTAAATTTCTGCTCCTGCTGTGGCTTTGGCTCTGTGAACTTTGCTTTGGTTTTCCCAGTGTGAGTTAATTTAGAGATTACTTGTTTTTGTGACAGAATGCAAGGGATGGGACCAGTGTGACGATTTTGGAACAAGACCACAGAAACCAGGCCAAAATTTCCCAGAAAGAGAAATATTTTTCCTTCATTACTGTGTCCAGTAAGTTTGAATACTGTACTAAAGTGAAAGCCCCCCAAAACCTTGAATGTATTAACATCTTTTAGTTGGTTTCAATTGTACTGCTGGTCTCATATGAGAAACTCTGACAAGTCTGAATTTCACCTTTTGTTTTATAACTCAATTATTGATATACAAAGTAAAATAAAATCAGGTTACTTTTCCATACTCATAATAGCTCTGCAGTTTTGAAAGAACTTAACTGCAATAAACCAATGCAAATCCAAATTCTTTTATCTTCTGGTAAGAAAATTCTATAATAAAAGTCCAAGTAAATGTAAAGGATTGAACATCCACATAATACCTTTTCAAGGGTAGGAATGGATTTTAGAGTCATGCATGTAAGTTAAAAAAGTGCTTTCAGTTCCTCTCTGAATGGCATTTTGCAGTCTGTAGTGTTTGTTTAGGTACTAATCTGTCAAACACGGAGAGAGCTGAGATCACTGCTCAAAGTAATTTATGGAGAAGAGACAACCCTTCTACCTTGAATAAATCTGAGCTTTCTTTGAAAGAACTGCTTGAATCAGAAGTGCTGGGCTGGCAGGTGGCTGAAACCACACGTGGTGTTTGACCTCAGATGTGTGGAAACCATCAGGACAACAAAGGTATATAAAAGATGTATCTGCAGTAGGCTCAGAAAAAGTCCAGTGCTGCAAATGAAGGTGTGGTAGAGTTTTTGAGGGAAGTGATAGGTGTACTTGCCTTGTGTTCAGTCTTTCCTGGGGTTCAGCTTGCAGTCAGGCTGGAGTTAGGGTCCTGAAGTAGAGGAACCTTTGGTCTGCTATGTATGGCTTCTCTCATATGTTTGAAAATGTTTTCTGTTGACAATATTCTGAAATCTCCTATTTTACTTACTGAGATAAAAAACTTTTGGTACTAATGCAGGCTCCTAGTCAATCTTTCTTCTTCAAATAAATGTTGTTTTGTTGTTACTGCCTCTCTCTGCCACTGTTAAAATAAATCAGAATCCCCATCTCAATGCCTGTAGAGACAGGAACATTTAATTTATAGCAATTTCCTTTTCTCTTCATGGTTTCTACTAAAGAGAACATGCTGGGTCTCAACCTGCATTTGCATTTATGCTAAATTACAAGCACAACAATCAATACAAGTCCCAGCTCATGCAGCCCACAGCTGAACAGCAGCAAAACCAGAAAACTGACAAGGAAGTCTTTCCCACCCAGCCAGCTTGTTACTTGTTTCTTGTTAATAAACTTTAACAGATGGCATTTAGCCATCTATTTATTTATCACAGTGGTCTAGGAGTGCCTCCCAAGACTTGTGAAGATGAAAAGAAGAGCTTATCTTTAGACATTTTGTATATCTTTCTTGCTAGGCAATCACACTTCTCAGAGCAGGTCAGGACAGGCAGAGAGGGTGTCTGGGCAGTGTCTCCTCTTTGAGGGCCCAAGGAGATGAAGACAGCACTTCCCTTCACACAGGACTGCTCCTGGGACCTCCCTGGGGTGGTTATTGGGAGCACTCACCCTGGCAATTTCAGTCCTCCTTGGCAGGTATGTGTGCCTGCTGTGCACCTCACTGACCAGGTGAGAGGAAACTGCAGGAGGGTTCTTAGTGCTGGAAGCTGCTGAGAGGGAGCTCTGCTGTGATCATTGCAGCCCCTGAGCAGCATCCCCTCTGTCCTGCTGAGTGCTGCTGGTGTGGGTAAGGCACTGACAGGTCTCTGTGCAGCCCTCCTGGCAGAGCACACCAGAGAGGTGTTTGCAGCTTTTGCCTTGGGGCCACGCTGAACTGAAACAAGCAGAAGAGCATCTCTGTGATCCTGCAGCTAGCAGCCACATCCTGCAGAGCCGTAGAGACTGCCTGAATTGACAGGATTAATGTGACTCCAGGGGGCCTCCCTGCAGCTAATCAGAAGATGCTGGTGCTAATGAATGAAGCGCAGTGGAGAAAACTGGTACGCTAAAGGCAGTGAATGTCCCTTTGTTGTAGCTACAGTGCTGGTGATTAAAACGTTACTCCGTGGGATGCAGCCAACTCCCAAGCTAATTCTTGAGTTGAAGAAGGAACAGTTCATAAAATGTCAGCTGCAAATGTAATGGAAATCACTGCTCAGGACACTAATATTTTTTGATCAAGGGCTGTGCTGTAATTGATGCAAGGTTTGGGGGCTATGGCTCCTGCCTCTATCCCATGCTGCTTCTACTTAGAGCCTGCTCCACATCTCAGAAACAAGTAAGTTCAACAGAAATGAAATGAATTAATCATTACTCCTCCATAAACTAATGCTTATAATCCTGGCTGTGATTTCCTATTATGTCTTCCCTTCTGCAGAGAACTTTATTCCCTACTGAGATGAAATAAAATGAACCAAACCATTGTCAAAACCATTCAAAGCACTCTGCTTCTTTGAGCAGAGGGATAAGCTGTATAGCCTACTTTGCCTGTTAACTCCACAAACTGCTGAAGAAACAGATGCAGGAAAAATGTGTCTAAAACTATATATTAAATTTAAGTGATGTGTTTGTTTTATTAGTAACACAACATTGTGTGCAATACACCTTTCTGTGCCAGGAAATGCCCCACTTTAGAATAAATCAAAATGTCTGTGTACCTGCAGATTATTGTCCAGCATCCAAATGATCCAAACGAGCTATTGAATAAACATGCATGAAATATCACATAAAAGGTACACAAAAATAGCAGCTGTGAAGAGTGGGCCCACAGTCTCTGTTCAGTCACACAGCTAGACCAGAGAAGCTGTTGGTTAAACCAACGACATCCTGAAGGTACAGCACAGCCACCCTGAAGGCATCAGCTTGGGGTTCTCTGCTCTAATGACACAAAGTGTCTGTGGGTATGTTTGGGACAGATTCTCTAATAACACACCCTTATGTAGTGGGTAGCCAACCAGCCAGGGTCCTTGGTCAAACAGTAATTTCATGGTTGCTGAGTTATATATGTATGTAAGACAAGTAAGATTTGTTTATTTGGCATGTGAAGGCTTTTATTTAAAAAAAAAAAAATTAAATTTTCCCTTCTTGTAGAGCTCTCTTAGCAGTCCAGTTCATCTTTTCCCCAAAAATCCTATAGAGTCCATGAAGGAATGAAAAAATCTGTATTTTCATTTCACTTTTGAAAAATGCTAAATATGATAATAGTCAAGAATGCATTTTTACCAAGGAATAAAATGTTATTATACATCCTGTCCTTAGGGAAACTTACTTTTCTCCTGTCTTGTATTTTTAGGGGTTCTTTCCCCCATTATCTATGTTATGCTAATTAGTTCCTAATTTCTGCTTTCTCTCTTTCCCTCTCTCCTATTTAATTAACATGGTGGATGTTGTCTTTTGTCTCATGGTTACAATGAACAAGGCTCCTGTGAAAACAATGATTTTTAAAAACCTTTTTAATTGAAATGGCATGAATTCAAAGATTGTCAGGCAGTTCTAGTAATATTGTCACATGAAAGTTGCTTTGGAGACTCTTCCCCAAAGAAAGCACACTTAAAAAACCCCAAACAAGCTTTTTGCTTAGGCAGCAACTGTTGTGCAAAGGAACATAAAAAAAAAGTGAGGCATTAGAGAATAATTAAATATTTTCTAAATTTTGGCAGCACATAGAATGCTGCATTCAAGTGTGAATGACTCTAATTCACAGAAATATGCCTCCTCTAAGGCAGAAAATAAGCCTGAGATACAGGCTCTGTTTTTAAAGATTGGTGCTAGGTTCCTGTCCATGGTGTTTCCATATGAAGTTTCCAAAACTTCTTTTCACCATGCAATGAAGTCCTTCTCCTTGGCAAGTGGGGTCTAGATATTTCTTTCCTGCAAGTCACAGCACTTTCCTAGTTACTGGGATGAGGAGTGCTGGGGTGAGCAACCTCTCCAGCCCACTGCAGCTGGATTACTCATCCGTGTGGGCAGCAAACCACAGGCTGAGGAGGACAGCAGGGAAGTGACTGCCAGAGCTCAGCTAGGAGAGGATGGACACTGATTGTTGGCTCTGCTGCTTTGGTGTTGTGACTCCTGTGATTCCAGACCCAGAGGTTTTGACTGACATTTTTGTGGCTTTCCTGTTTGTTTGGATCAGATGTTTTGTCCTCAAAGCTGTTTCTGTTTCTGTGGTGTTTTCACTTTGTTCACAGGGCCTTGTCCCTGTGCATGTGTAGCACGCTGTGCTGCTGAGGACCTGTGGGGCATGACGATCATGCAGAGCGTGGCTGTCACTCCACAAAGTACATCAACATTTGTTATTTAAGTTTCCACTGAGAGACAAATTTGAGCAGATTGCAGGAAGATGCTTACCAACAGCTCACAGTAGATGCTTTGTTGTTGTTTTTTTTCTTTTGCTCTAGCACCCATAACAGCTCAAAAATTCATTTAGGCATCTTTTGCTTTACCTAGAGCAGGGTGCTGGCTGCAGAGCTGAGTACCAAACACAAGAGGTGAAATGCTGCTGTATGCTTCTCTCCACTTATGCTGCTAAAGCAGATAGAACTGGTAGAGAAAGAGGTCCAGGATGAATATCCTCAAGCTGAGCTATAGGACATAATTGCAGAGTTTAATTGATGCTTAAGTGTCTGATTTCAGGTAACAAAGTATTGCCTTTGCCAAAAGCACCAACAACTGCCTGGGTCTGCTTCATTTCCCCTTTTCAGAATTCAGGCTGGCAATGTAAACCTCCTGGTCCTGTGCTATAGCTTTGGAATAAAATATTAACAGAAGGCACAGTTACTCACATTCTGAAAAAGTGTAACATCATGAATATCTATAATGATTTTTATCACAGAAAATTCCATGGAATTTTTCAACTTCAGAGATGTTTTGTAGTAAGTCTAAGACCTGCTCCAGACTTGTTTTAGTGCAGACATGCTCTGCAGATATAACTTCATTTGATTCACTAATAGTCATGCCAATGATAATGTAGGGGCGTTTAAGTACAGTGCCTGCAGCTTGTGAGGCTTAATTCAAAGCCCACCAAAGTCAAAGGATGCTTAAAAGCTGAATGAATGAAATTTGAAAGACAGCAAGGATCCCAAAGTAAGCTGTAGCTACAGAATCAAGATTGGAAGAGACTTCTAAGACTATCCAATCCAACCATTCACCTGACACTGCCACTGTAAGCCTTGAACCACCAAACCACATCCCCATCTTAAACATCTCCAGGCATGGGGACTCCATAACCTCTCTATTCCAATGTCTATACATTTTCCAAAACAGGAAAAATTTTCTGTAAAATAGGGCTTAAGGTTTGGAACTGTACTTCTAATAATTTCTATTTAAGGAACTTCCCCTTTCTTCATATAATTTTTTGTATTTCAATATTTGTTCCTTTATCATTTTACATGTTAGTACCTTTAATTTATTCAAAAGTGAGAGTGTTTACAAATATTCTGGATTGGGTATTGGTGGATTTCTTGCATTTCTGAATTAAAACAAATTGCTTTTTGGAACTGAAAATGTAATTTTTTATATATTCTAATTGAGTTACGCAGCAATGGAACACAATGCTTATTTGCCTTCTGTTCTATGTTTTATGTTTTCTCCAGGTTATGGTGTTTCAATAATACAATATGATCATACAGCAGATTAAAATGCATCATAAAACTCTTGTACTTTGCTCTTTTGAACAGATGGCCAGGATGTGTGTTGGTGTTTATCAATGCAAACCCAGTGAAACCAGTGGGAAAAGAGCATTTTATAGAAACACTTTCTAAATATCTCAGAACTGTGAGATGTGATAAGGCTGGACATCACTCTTGGTTACCCTCATCTTCTGTAAGCATTTATTCTTGAGGAAAGGAGGTGCAGGATTTCTGCATCTGACTGGGTAAAATGTTTGCTCTCAGCTTCTTTTAAAGACAGCAGCCCAACCACAACGTGGCATGAAGTAGACTGGTTTTGACAGCAAAATTTTGTGATTCTGGTTAATTTTCCAAATATTTCCTTATCAGTAAATGGGATAACAACGTGTAAAATTCCACATTATGGGAATGGGAAGGTGGGAAGTCTTAGTTTTGACCTTATACATGGAGCAGTGATCCATAACTAGGAGAAGTAGGTTTGTGCAGATTTGGGTGGTGTAACTCTGAAAAGACTGTTTTTTCCCAGAGATAGGTGTGGCTCCCTAAAAGTTGCTCCTTTTTGTAAATATGGGACTGAGCAGCATTCCTTTTGCCCACTGAAGGAGCTGTGGGAGAAGAGTCTCCATGGTTTTCCACATTAGAAGCCTCCTCTTTTTTTCCCCAGGATGATGCATAGCTTGGATGTCTATGCAAGCATCTAGTGATCCTCTAGAGACTATTGTGATATCCTCAACAATTCTGCAGTACTATTAATTCTCCTGACATTTACTGAGTTATGTATTGAGTTATTGCTCATCAGATGGAGGTACAGAATTCATCAAATAACCCATGTTTCTTTAAAAAGTGATGCTAATTGTTAATGCAATAGCAGTAAGGAACCACTGTACCTTGGATTAACCCTTGAAAGTATGAAAGGTAATTAATACTGGAAGCCAGGACATCAACTTAACTGAAGTTATTTTGTCATTTTTTACCTATGGGTTATTAATGTCAAATAAGTTCCTGCTGATTATTTAAGAATTTGGAACTCATATGATGCCTCTTTAAACAAGCTTTCACTTGGGCTTATACAATTAAAGCTTATATTTTAATTTGTGTAGTGCAATTCTGCACAGTCCCCAAAAGCCAGAAAGACTTTTGTATCCAGTACCTCTTTACCCTGTGAGCTGATCTGCCTGTGCTCTCTGGATGGGGAAGGGGTACCCGGAAAATTAGGAGCCATATCTATAGACTATCACCATATATTTAGCAAGTGTACTCTTCTGGGAATGGAAGGAAGTGCTTGATGAAGCTAGATTTGTCAAACTTAATTTGAAAGATCTCATGTTTGTACCAGTTATCTGCATTTTCCATGTTCTGGAAGTAGCTTTGCTATCTTTCATACCTAAAACCTTAGCAATTCTACTGTGTTGGAGTCCTGTAATTTAAGTCATGGCAGAGGCACTGTGAGTTATCACCTATTTTGCAAGGATTGCAGTCTGCTAATTTTTACAGGAAAATGAAGTAAGATTTAGTCTGTATTTGTCTGTAGCACTGCCTTTTGGATAGTCTGTTTCACAGGCATTTGGACATTTTGCATGTGGCAGTTACTGTGACCAGTTCCTTGCAGTGTCAAGACATGTCCTTAGCCTGAGTGAGGTAATGGAGCCATCAACTTCTGCATCAAACGATGAACTTACAGCAACTTTTTTCCAATACTGCCAAGGCTGAGACAAAGTTCAGTGATTTACATTGAGTCTGGTATCAATAGTGCTGGTTTTTTTTCAGAGATGTGCCTGTTCCTGCAGCTCATATTGGAAGTGGGAGTAAGGAGAAGTTGTGCTCTGCTTGATTTCATCAAAACAGCATTTGATTGAGGGCTGGACCTCACGCTGTTTTGATAGGTGTCACTGCAGCTGAGACAATCTGGCTGTGGAGGGATCAGAGCTGTGAAATTAGATTTTGCCTATTGATTGAGATTTTTCTGAATGCTGTCAACATCATTAAGGTGAAAGAATTATCTAACACTGTGAAAAAAGGGGACTAGCCTTGCTCTCAAATATTTAGTAATTATTGATGTTTCCAATGTTCATATCATTGACCTAAAGGATGGATTGTAAAAAAGGAAGAAACATTTAAAAAGAGACTGCCCTCAATGTAATGAAGAACAACTGAGAATTTCAGAAGCCTTAGTCTATAACTTCCTGCCTATTCTCTGCTACAAAAAAGAGCTGAAATTATAAAACGATAGGTAAAATTGCAGTACAGCTTGACTGAGATATTGAAGTGCTACTTTTCATCTAGAAGTTGAATGAAATTATAAGGATTAATGTAACTTTGGATGTGGTTAACCTGATGCTGTTTCATAAATTTTCTCTGAATATCTTCTCTGCAATCCATTAGTCTCTGGACTGAAATTAACTGATATTTGGGCTTGTAACAAAAGGAAGACAATTTTAATCTCACTTTTATGTCAAGATGGTTTTAAGCAGACAATGATTACACTGTGTCCTGGCACATGAGCTGTAAGAGCACAGGTCAGAATGTTCTAAGAAAGAAATGGAGTGGTATATTCAACACAATGGGATAATTCCAGTCCACTGAAATAAGCTTCCTGCAAAATCATAACTGCATATAGTCAGACAAAGTAAGCAATGACATCTTCATAAAAAACACTCATATCTGAACTGATGTTAGAAAGCTGGGTATCTATATCCTGTTTCCTGAACCAGACTGTTGCAGTGAAACAGTGATGCAGAAGCATGCCCTTGGTGCAGCATTCCTGTCCTTACATCTGACCTCGAGCAAGAAAAGTCGCATTAGAATTTTTTCCTGCTAGGCCATTTCACTTTCTTGAAACATTGGGTGAACATCTAGGAGCAGAGCATTAGGAAAAAATATGCTGTTCACACCTGCATCTCCACAGATCTAGGTTTGAAGTAACCAAAGTGAACTTTTGAAACATACTTTGCCATGTAGTCTGTTCATACAAGAAATGACAGACAGGCTTGGTTGCTGTCCTGGTTTGAAAGGACAGGTGTCTGCCAGTAAGGGCAGAAGTTTCCCTTTGGAATAGAGATTTTGGTTCCACTCCCCCCAAGTATTATAATTGTTTGAATCAAAGACTCTGAGGCAGAGATAAGGGGGTGGGAATAACAGCTCTTTTACTAATATATCTAACCGTACAAGCAGAAAACAACAGCAGTTGTTAAAATTGCTAACAGAACAGAATAGGTAACTCGGTGTCAGTCCCTTTAGATGCAAGCACGCTGTTTCTGTGCTTAGTCCCAGCCCGGAGCTGCAAAGGGCAGGCGGGAGTGCAGGCGGGAGGGGGCGGCAGCGGCCATGCCGGTCTCGGGAGGGAACAGGCTGGAGCGGCGGCTCCTCGCTCACCGTGTGTGTCTGGGTGATCGGCTGTGTCCGCAGAGGCAGGAGGCTGGAACGGGGCAGATGCAGGGCAGGTGATTGCAGAGGGTCTGGCTCTCCTGTGCTCGGCCGCGTGGCTGAACGATCCCAGGTGTCCTCCTCCGAGCTCGCCGAAAACATGAGTCCCCTCCCGGAAGCCTCAGAGGCCCCTCCGGGAGCCGTTCCCACCCACCCCTTTTGTCTGGAGTCATCAGAGACCCTGGGTGTAACCCGGCCAGCTCCATTGGCATGATAATGGGAAAAATTCTTTCAATTGACACAGTAATAGAAAAACACTCAACCCCCAATACCAGATGATGATAAAATACACTAAGGTGAGACTCCCCTGCTCACAGCAGAACATGCTTGTACCAACTCATCACAACATCTGGTAGCAACGCAAGGCCTCTGGAGACAGCAAGAATGAGAAAGGTACTGCTGCTTGACAGCCTAATTTGGAGACTAATGAAATGTGTTTCCCGCAACACTAGAAAATGAGAACTTTTGTTCTAAAGTTAGCTAGGCAAAAATGAAAGATCTGTATTAGTTTGTATGTGTAGTAAGAAATAATATAAATCAGTTTGGTATCATCATGCCATGCCTGACTAGCACAAACTTATTAGAGTGAGGGAGTTTATAGTGGTTCTTTGTCTGCTTCTTCTCTGTTCCCTGATGCAAAGAAGCACCTCCACACCTTGGTAAGTCATGCTGTTCATCTGGCTACCAGGTCCTCAGAGAAGTGGAGTCTGGTTCATCAACACAGTGGCATTTCCCTTGAAAATTTCTGAACTTAAGTCATGCTGCAATTTTCTGGCAAAGTACTATTTTCTAAAGGATTGAACTCTGGAAGAAAAAAGCAGGCTTTTCCTACAAGCAGCTCAGTGTTTGTGGAGCTTTTTTTGAAAACTGCCTTTATGAAGGGTATGACAATCTAGCTCTGTCCCCTCTGTCATTGATGCAAAAAGCAAATTTCTTTCATGTGCCTGGCTGTTACAGAGATCAATGTCAAATGTTGTGATGATTCAGATGTCCTGGGTTAGAGCTTTTCAACTGTGCACAGCTCTCTTCTGTTTCTCCTGAACCTGAAGAACTGCAGTGATAATACACATAAATTCTTCCTTGTTGGCCCAAGGCTGAAAGGTTAAACTGGTCTAAATGCATGGCCAGCCCCATGACCTAAGGGCAGCTTCACACATTTTAGGGCAAATGTACATAAATGTGAGTTGTCTGCTCAGGGAAAGCATTCACAGGTTTCAGCCTATGGACTCCCCTTCAGATAGACTGGAATGGGAATTTCCATGAGTAGAAACAGCTGGATCAAACTCTCTGTAAGTAATTAACACACAGGAGAGACAGTTGCGCTTGCACTTTATCAAGCCTCTTGGTAAGATTATGTACTCCAGATAATTAATCATTACATTTCCCTATACACATAATTACCTCTACTTTCTTGCTCTCCCACCTCCACACATATAAACAATTCATATGCATGTATTTACAGAGTAATTACAGAGTGCATATGCTGTGATTAAAGGCAATATAAACTGTGTTACTCTAATTACAGCAAAAAAACTTAACAAAAAAAGTACCCAAACAAATGAAAGCGCAAGCAGGAAACCACACCACTTCTTTAACTGGATCAAATCCCTTTCTCTTCAGACTAATAGAAAGAAAAAAAAGAAACTAAAATATTCTGTGCTATGAGCCTGGCAAAAAAAATGAGCCTGTCAGCCAGCCCAGCAGGTCCCTTGGTTGTAAATTATTTAATATATGGGACATAAATCAGAAAGCAATGTTACTCAGGACAAGATGAAAGAAATGCTGCATCTCAGAGTTAGAGCACCATTTGGGTTTAGTTCCCTTCCTGCTTCCTGCTCCTGCAGGTGTGGCTTCAGTGGAAAACACCTGCATCCCCCATGAAGTGAATACAGGTATGTTTGCTTTCTGAAAACCCTTGCTGGCTTTGTTTACATGAGGTGATCTGATGTGGCTCCTATAAAGAGTAGCACTGCTCTCTCCTGCTGAAGTCTCACATTCCCCCATGATATTTTGACATATGACCTGTGTGCTTTCCATGGCAGACTGCTCAGATGCTATCCTTCAGAGATTTTGGGCTCAAAGCACTCCAGACTACTGGCAAATGAAGTAATTCTGTGGCATGGGGAGAGGATCAAATGGAGTAATTCTGCATGTTCTTGGAAAATACTGTTGGCAACTGGTGTGACTCTTGAGGATGATCCTGCTGAGGGTCACGAATTGGACTTGATGATTGTGGGTGTCTTTCAACTCAGTTTATTCTGGGATTCTGTAATCCTTTTGTCTGTGCTTCATGTAGCAGGATATTTAAGTGTAGTAAACATCAATAAAAGAAGGTAACATTGAAAGGACAAATTGTTTACATTTATTTAATTATTTTTATTGCTGTGGGCATCCTCTAGACCTTTGTAGAGATGGATGTAATGCCTTGTGTTTTGAAGTGCTTCCTATGCTAACATCCATGAGAAATTTAGTGTGCCTAATGGAAGTCTTAATGTTGAGTAAATAAATGAAGTAAATGTGAGACATAGCAGAGGATGATCAGAAGCACAAAATCCTAGGGCTGTTGAGGAAAAAGTATGTCATAGCAGAAGATTGGCAGGGAAGACAGAAAAAGATAGCAGACAAAGAAAGAGCAGAAATTAAGATGAACAGACAGTCTGGTGGCAAAGGAGTAGGTATGGCTTTGAGCTATTGCAAAGTGCTTACTGCTAGAGACTGCAAAAAGCCTCATAGTCTCAGATTCCCTCTTGTGCCAAGCAACAGGGAGTTAAACACCCTGGTGTCTTACAGCAGCCAGCTGATGTTGATGGCAGAGCCTGCTACAGACACCATTTTGTGTTCTATAAAAGTGAGTATGGGCAATAACTCTCCAGATCTCACTGCTTGTAACACAGTTACTGTGGGCTTCTGTAGGAGCCCAGTGAATGACCATGAGATTAAATCATACACTTCCTTCATACCAGAATACTTAGAGCTAGTGACAGGAAGTTAGAGCTAACCATCTGACCTTATTCTGGCATGTACTTTGTCTCTGCAGCCTTCTAAGTCAGTCTAAAGTAGTCATTACAGCACCATTTCCTGCCTGTTCAAGAAGAAAAAAATTATCTCCCCAGTTGCCTGAAATTCAGAGCCTGAGTCAACTTTCCTGCAGATCATGCAGCTTTGGATCACCACAGTGCCAACCCCAACCCTTCAGGGTCTGGCCTGAGTAACACTGTCTCATTAATTAATACACAAGCTGTGAAACGGGATTGGAGCCAGGTGGCTTGAAATTCTGCAGTCTTTGAGGGGAAATTCTGCATTTTGTAAGGCTGAATATACTGATGATCCCAGCGGAAGAGAAAGGGAAGGTGTCTGTCTCCAGCTGAAACTATGCCTGGGATGAAACTCTTCCATTTGAGCCAGAGAGGTGATTTAAGCTGGTACAGAGTGCCATTACCTGAAGTGCAATTTAGCCAGGAAACAAACCTCCACTTACAAAAAGCACTTGATGATCTTTAATTATCACAGCAGGTCTGTACCTCAGCTTTCAATCTCATCAGGTAAGTGTTTGCCCTCTGATATCAGGCTGAGTCACTGGTTGAATAAAGAGGTCAGAAGAAGGAGAAAGTTTATGCAATGTCAAAAGACAAAACCTCTTCTTAGAGATCCTCGGTCTGGAGGGAGACTGGGACCATTCACAATTAGTAGTCTGCATCCCCTAAAAGCAAATTCACTGGTCCTATAGGGTCATTTGTAGCATTTGTAATGCTTTCAAAGTACTTGATAATTTTTTATTTGCTCACCAAGAAAATACATATTGGACGCTGTACACGTTGTTCTGTGTATTTCTATGCCAAGTCCTGTGTTGCAGCACAGATTTTTATTTGAAAAATGTTAATAAAGGTCTTGTGCTCTTCAGTGCATAGGAAGAGTTTCCTGCACTCGCATACCAATACCTTGTATAATAAATTCATAGTGAGTAAAGGGAAAAGGAAGAAAGGTCACCTTCAGGCTTGCTACAGTATCTGAACTCTGCAGAATTTGTGTTGCAGGGGAGGTGTGATTTTTGCCAAATGGGTCATAGTGTGACAAAGGCCCAGGCCTTTTAGATCACATGTAGCCTTGAGTCTTGCTGGGGCAGTGGAGCAGACTCAAGGTTAACAGACTTGGTTTGCAGAAGAGCCTCAGGTGTCAGCCTGGTCAAATAGAAAACTTGTGCTCGCAGCTATCCTCGTAGTCCAAATTACACATGCATTCCACAAACCCACATATACTAACTGGGAATTATGTCAGCTGCAGACAAAGCAATTAGGCTAATTTTCTCAGTGCATATGGCATGTCAGCAGCTGGCAAACTGTTTGCAGGAGGGCTCCTAAAAGTGCTACCATTAGCCAAATTATTGTCATGGATAATCAGAGATCAGTTATCTTACATTGCCAATGTAATGCAGTTTGGTTAGGCTTTGAGATGGGGAAATTATTTGCAGAAAGAAACCTTCTTCATTTTAAAGGGATAGAGTGATAAAATAGTTTACCTGTGATTGGTCAAGGACCTCCTGGTGTTAAATCTGATATCTGGAAATAATAGCTAGAATTTATTTCACTAGTAGCAGTTGTCTAATCCCTTCATTTCTTCTGCAAAATAAAATTTGCTCACTGTTTTGTCACCTAAACTGTATGACTAATGTTCTAAATTAAAACACTGCCCTGTTATTCTAACAGCAAAAAATTTCATGACAGTTGTAAGTGTGATGCCAGAGGACTAAAGTTAAAAATATTCCTTTCTTTCTCTTTCCTCTGAGATCTTCAGTCTACAGGGATGGGATCCCATATGACAAAAGGCTCTGGGCTTACCCTTGTTGAAACAAGAGGGAGAGAAAAGGAAACGTGGATGGGAGGCATAGCTGCATGTGTTATGTGTGTTGTGCTATTATGTTTGAAAGGCATTGCTGCAGAAAAGAGGAAGTTTGTGGGTCACTTAGAGCACTAGTCTTGGTAGGTAATGAAAGTGACTGGTTTGAGAGAGCAGTGAGGAGCCCTCCTGGAAGGGTGCTGAGCAGCACTGGGGCACAGGAGCAAGGAGCAAAAAAAGGGCTCCAGCTTGCTTCAAGGATCCATCCAGAAATGAGTTTTGGGTGCTGCCTTTAGGTTAGCCTTTCCTTGTTTGGCTTTCAAATGGAGTGTTCAGTGCTACAGCTGTGACTCAGTTCAAGCAGCAAACAGTTCTCACCCAGTGCTGTATCTTTATTGGTATTGAAAATTGCAGACCTGTGCATTCATAATGCAGAATAGGCAGACTGAACTCCTCAGTCTGTTTGATAACATAACACTCCATTCATTTCGGGTGATGACTTGCCAGTCAGCTTGCCACCTCCTATGCAGCGTTGTGTGACATCCTCGTGTGTGGCCCCTCGTTAGATGATGGGGTGATATACTACAAGGCATCCTGCAAGCCCCAGCCAAAGAAGGCTGCATAAATTACTGCTTTAAAGCCAGGGAGAGATCGTAAACACAAGATCAGAAAACTTAAGACTTCAGGATATGGCTGTAAGGACAATATAACATTGATAGAATAGGATCTGTGCATTTTTTTTAAAGGACTTCTCCAGGGTTTTACACTGGGCCAAATTCAGCTCTGTTGTGCCACTGATCTCAGTGCCACTGTTACGTGATAGTAATTGCTTGGGCTCCTTGAAATGGATTTGGGGCAGAAAACTAGGTTCAGCAGCTACACTTTCAGCTGCAACACTCTATTTGAAAAGGTCTATTTGTCATCCTGGCCCCTAGTTTTCTCATGGCTTTTGATCTTTAAAGGACTTTACAGGTATTGATTAATCTCAGAGTGGACCTGTGACATATTTGCAGTGAGTAACTATCACCTCTGCTGCAGAGGCTGCAAAACTGAAACAAAGGAGTTTTGACTGCACAAAAAGGTGAATTGGCCACCGTGAGATCCTGGCTATCCACCCTGGCCTCAGACCTCTTGATCACACCTCTGTCAAATAAAGTATTTTACTTCTTGCTTCCCTAGCAAGTATTTCTTTTGGATAAATTGTTGATCCTGCGTGACACTGAATTCAATATCAATCTATTTTTAATAGAAGAAATACCATCTGGAGTTAGCTCAGAGTGACTGGCTAAAGTTACCTGGACCAGATTGCATTGTTCCTTCTCTATTTACAAGGAGAAAAAGTGTGGGAGAGCACATACACAGCCAAACAGAAACTGATGAGATTTATTTGGATTGCTGTTTAAAATCATCTGCCAGCACTTTCTTTACTGGATATAAAATAAAACTCTCTATACAAAGGTGTGAAATGAATGATCTCTCTCTACTGAACTGTGCAAGAAGTTGTGTTGGGAGAGATAATGAGAAACACTATGAAGCTCATGAGTGATCTGGTAAAGAACCACAGAAAAATTGCAGGCAGCTGTCTTTGGCTGAGAAGCAGTTTTGCAGGGATCTCAACTGAGTCAAATTCTTTTATGTGGATGAAGATGGGGGAAGCAAAAAAAAAATTGGAAAAGGAGTAGAAAAGTCAGTGTTTAGAGCTGACATTTTGGAAGAGGTGCTGGTTTCAAAACATAGCTGTATTTTACTCAAAAGAGGAAAACTCAGTCAAAATGACTCATCTGTGGCTTATTTTATTGTCTCCTGGAGAATTCTGCTATCTATGTGTTAGCTTTTCTGCTGTGGAGCAGACATGAGGACATCTCACTTGGAAGTTTTGATGTTAAGGAATTAATATCTTGAAGATGCCAAGATATATCTTCCAAGCAGACCTTTTAGCTGGTAATAAACCTAGTACATTTGACAAATAATAAAAGTTACCACTCCAATTCCAGAGAATGGCAGTTTTGGCACAGGTGGTGTTTAAAAGTGTTATTTCATAAACTGATGCACCCTAGAGATGTTTATAATTTCATCTTTCACCTAAACTAAGGGAAAGCTAGTGCAAACCTTTCCTTTGACTTTCCTTTTCAAGGCTCATCTGAATAGTTTGCATTTGGTCATGATGAGTGATCTTTTGCAGCCAGCATACTACATTGGATATTTCATGTACCTTTTGAGGATCCATGCTAATTATGGCACTGCAGAATTACTTAAAACTAATTTTAAGGAAACACTTATATTTTAAAATAATTGAGGTAAATCCTCAGTGATCTTATAATGGTGGAGAAATCTCTCAATAAGTGAGATTTGGTGGTTTGATTAAAAACACTTTTCTATAATCCATGAAACACTTTGAAGTAAGAATTAGAAAAAGCTAGATATAAGCTACAAGTAATCCTATAAGTCTTTTCAGGTTTTATAACTCAAAATAGTCTGCGAGGTGTTTGACCATATTTACAGAAACTGAAGTTTTGGCAGTATATTATAAAACTGAAAATATTTAAAGTTGGCAGCCTAATACATTCATTCAGATATGGTGATGAGATCTCTGGATTTAATAATTACACTCCCAGCAATCACAATTATAAAAGTTATGCTTGGAGATAATCATGTGAGGCAATATAATTCTCTGTTGCTACCTGCATTTCAACTGGCTCTGTATCATTAAAGGTGAAAAATATTAATTAAATGCCTTTCCCTGACATTAATTTCTCTGAATACATTTTTGTCCCAGTTTTTTTTTTTAGGAAGTATCAAATGAATTGTATTAATTAATTCAGAAATAAGTGTTTTATTAAGGGTATTAAGGATGGAGAGTGTAGCTGAACATAGTGCCAGATGAAAAAAAAAAGAAAACCAGGTTTTTCTTTTAGAAAAAATAGCGTTGTTCCCTTCTATTTTTTTCCAAGAAAAATAAACGTTTTTCCCTAAAGAGAAATAATCTTAAAGGATCCATGCATTAAGATAGGCTTTTAGATTATGAAAGGGAAGAAACTACTCAGAGAGCTGCATAAAAAATAAGATGATATATTAGTAAAATGGAATTAAATGTATTTTGTCTTTTAGTGCCTATTCTCTTGTTTCTCAACAGAGTAAAAGATCCGTGGATCTTCAAAAATAATGACATGCACTTGAATCAGAGCACATGCATCAACTGTCTTCAAGGATCCAGTGAGTTAAAGGGTCACTGCAGCAAATAGCATCTCATTTTTTGCAGTGCTGATGGATGGCTGATTCATCCAGGGTCCCACGAAATGCTAGTGCCAGAGTCCACTTGCTGTAACCATTTGTAGGCAATTAAGGAAGTGTAAATGGGCAGCATATTAAAATAATATTTCATTGTGATTGAACAGCCTCTGGTATTGCACCACTTTCAGCAGTGCCACTCACACACTTCACTTGATATTAAGTGAATTGCTAATGGTGAAATTTCAGTGGGTAGAGATGTTGATTAACTGCAAAACCTGGAGTGAAGCGAGTCAGGGATGGATAAAGAAAGTCTGCAACTCTTGCAGCTCACAGGAGCTCCTTTGACTGACATCTTTTTTGCACAATATTTCTCACTTCTTATTCTCTACTATCCATCTTACTAACCGTATTTACTTCCTTTGTTTTTTCTTTCTTTTTTTCCTCAGTGCCTGCACTTGTGAGCCCAAAATGACAAAACTAAGAACAAATGCTGTGACTCTTAGAAAAAAAGACCTTAATCCAAACTACCCATCCATTGCAACTAGCAGAAATTTCCAGTTGGTATAGAAACCTCTTTCTCCGATAGCATCTTGTTCTTTCTGCTGGGACTCATTTCAGGATCTAACTCAAACTTAAAGTAAAGAATAAGCTTCCCTCATTCATCTCAGGAAA
This sequence comes from Erithacus rubecula, assembly GCF_903797595.1. NCBI lineage: Eukaryota > Metazoa > Chordata > Aves > Passeriformes > Muscicapidae > Erithacus > Erithacus rubecula. The sequence goes on from NW_027635590.1 coordinate 2,706,191, forward strand.
ACACTGCAAGATTTTTTTACCAAAACTACCACAGATTTGAAAGCATCTTTCTCTCCATGTTCCTTCTTCAACACCTGGTATTCAGTCCCAGGTGGAAACTGATCCTGTGCTCACTACTTGGTTGCTAAGTGAGCCATACAAAATCTCTGAGCTGATTTTCCTTCTCTTGTTTTTTGACCATGAATGAGAGAACAGGTAGTCAGAGGATGAATTTTATTCATATGCAAGATTTCTCAAAAAACTTGAAAATCTTCTTCTGTGCTGCTTTCAGAGCTGTGAGGGAGAGTAGCATCTTGGCTGCAAAATAGGGCTGATATGTGACAAAGATAAGCAGTCCTCACCTTCAGTGGTCTAACTCAATTTCAGAGGAAAGACAAGATCATAAAACTTGGAGGAGAGTCAAAGTCCTACATTCTCTTTCTGGAGGGATAGCTGATTGATAAATGGCTGCTGGTTTTGCCCCTGTGTGTCTGATTTTTAAATAAAGCCTTGCACTAGATATGGCTACCGAGGTAGGAGAGCTAATTAGGTTTTGCAAATGACTTTATGAATTGGTTTGAGGCAGAAAAAGTGGGTAAGGAAATCAACTGCTAGTATACAACCTGGTATTCTTCTTCAGAGTGGCTTTGATGTGTGACTTTCCTGTTTAAGGATTTCATTTGAGGGGGAAGGCAGTGACACAGAGAAGGGGGGGCAGAGGGGCAGCAACCTGTGGATGCACCTGTAACCAGGAGATGAAGTGCATTCACAGCCTCAAATCATGCTGAGTGGCCTGTAGCTCTCAAACCAGCTGTTTGCAATGTTATGCTCCAGTAGGACCTGAGGATTAAAGAATCATCTGCAATGCAGATCAGATTGCCTTTCAGGGAACAGAAGAAGTCACAAAGTACAAGCAGGTGCAAGGTCCAGTCAAGAGGGCTCCTTTGTGGTCTGGATATGAGAAACAAGACTGCCACCTGAGTTAACACATTAAGCAGATCTATCATTACTATTTTACCCTCTATTTTATTAAAAAGGGCAATGAAGCAAAACTCTGCCAAAATGCATTGTATTAGCAGAACATTGTCACAGCATTACCTTGTAATGGGAATCAAAATCTGAGCCAAAGCACTATGCTTTTCTTCAATAATACATTGCCATCAGTGCTTTTCCCTGCAGAGAAGCTGCATCTTCATGCATCCCATGACAAAGAAGATAGTCTGGCACAGAGACAGTGTCATCCTTTCTCTGAATCACACAGACCCTTTTAACCAAGATGAAAAAAACTGGATTACTTTGTTTTTGTTCTTTTTAGATGTGAGGCACAGCTGTGTAGATTGCAGGCAACAACTGCCTGTTCTGATGCAGCATTCTGCACAGCAAGAAAACCAAACAGTCACTTCTCTCCTTCATTTTGAGCATTGGCTTGTGCATTGGGAGCAGCACTGTGCATCTGCCTGGTTGTGAAACACTCACTGGTTCACGATGCAAGTCTGGCAGCAGTCCTGCAGAAGGGTTTGGACTTGTGATTTATGACTGATATCTCTCACTACCAAATCCCTGGGCACTGCACATCTTTAAATTAAGACACATGCCTCAAGGTCTCCCAAAAATACTCACTATCTCTGGAGGAGAAGTAACTTTTCAGTTTAAAATTTTATTGTGGCTGTGTCTTTGATGCAGCTATCTGGCAGAGGCTGAGTGACTGTGGATCTGTAGATTTCTGTGAGCCATCTGACAGCCTTCACCCAGCAGGTGTCTCAGTGTCATTGTCTGTCAAAGGTGGCAGAATCAGGCAGGGCTGCTGGGCCACAGATCCAGAGTTCATTCAATTGCCAAAGGAAGTCTACAGGTGAATTTGGCAGTTGGCAGTCTACTAAAAATTATGGTTTCATGTCAAGGAGCTGTTCCAAGGAAGCAAAGAAAATTTTGTTGGTTTTTTTTTTTTTTTTTCTTTTTTTTTTTTTTTTTTTTTTTTTTTTTTTTTCTTTTTTTTTTTTTTACGAGGCTGCAAATTCTCCAGATGTGTTTATGACTGTATGAGGTCCAGTGAAAGTGAAACTTTGATCCTTACTAGAAACAGAAAGGATCACACTGTGATGAAGGATTTGACAAAATTTTTAGACCAGTGTAAAGATAGAATTTCTAAAATAGTTGTTTTTTCTTGCATATGGATTCTGATTTTCATTCAAATGGATATAATGTTTTTATTTGGACATCTAGCATTCCTTCAACATATTTATAACCATCAACATATTTATAACTGCCATACTATTTATTTTTAAATAGACTCCTCTCTGACCTGCTTTTTAGGATTACTCAGTTATAATAGGTCCAACAAAGAGTATGATAACAACACAAGAACACTGTGAGGTGAATATAGGGATTCTTATGTTACTGTAGGCCTGCTTGGAAGCTGACAAAAGATCCTGCACAAATTACATATCTAAATTCCCTTTGGTACATTTGAGAAATTTGAGCAAGATTTGTGATTCTCATTCATTCAAACTCCACCTGAGCAGCATCTTATAGTTAAAAAAAATCCCAAACCAAACAAAACAAAAAAAATTAAAGAAATGAATGACACAAATCACTTGAAAATTATTTAGATTCAAATCATTACAGTAAGAACCAATCTCCCTGAGTATTAATGAACTATATTCAAAGAAATCAGTGGAAACAAAGAACCTAGATACCACTAAAATCTTGGGTGTTAGATTTTGTCTTGAAGTGTCTTGAAGTGTTTATACAGGTGTGGAACATCAGAGAAACCGGCTGATGGTCTACTAATTTTCATGTAACATGAACAACAACAAAATATTTATTAATTGTTGAATATATGTTTACAGGCCTCTGAAGTCAAGAATTGAAAACCAATGGAAAAGTATGTATAAAAAATATCAAAACAGGTTCAGCTGAAGGCAAAGTGCATGAGAAATTTCGACAACAGTTGAAATTTCAAATAAATAAATAAATAAATAAATAAATAAATAAAGACTCCACAACATTTGTGGATTCCTTCCTCTCTCTCTCTAGTTTTGGATCCAGGCTATATCACACAGTGCTTGTTGTAATTAAATGAATATTAGTATTTCATATTTTTACATATATATATATATAGAGGTAAAATATAGAAATCATTGTTGTGCTATCTCTCAGGGTATTTTGCATAATTTTGTCTGCAGGCAGAATGTGTGGCAGTCACAAGAAGCAGCTGAAAGGCAGCTGGGTGTAATGTCCAGCCTGAGCACACATTTGTTTGGTCTAGCTGAGGATGGCAAAGTGTCCTCCTGTGAGATGCTGTTGGGCATGAGCTGAGAGCACCCAACAACCCAGCAGGGAGCCAGAGCTGGGGAGGGGAGCTGGGACAGCTGTTAACCTGCCTCTCTGCTGTTCTAGCAGCCGGATAAGAGCCTTGAAATGGCAGTGTTTTTTTGCATCCTCTCTACAGCTCCTCTCCATTCCCAAAGTGGGCTCCAGAGGTACTTTTTACCAGAAGAGCAAAATGACCCCACCAATGGGGCTACTGGATGAAAAGCTGCCTATAAAAGTGCTCCAGCCTGAAAAGATCCAACAAAAGCCCTCTAGTGCTCTTGGGTGTTTACTTGGCAGGAAGCAGTGGAGGATGTTAAGTAATCACCACTGTGCATATATGCATTATAAATGCAGAGTATTCAGAGTGCTGCCTGTGATGCCAGATGTTCACAGCTCTTCTCTTTATTTTTCAGTGAGGGTTTTCCATGCTGTACAACTGTTTATGGGCCTTGCTCCCTTGGTGTTTGGGGGTTCCTGCTGTGCCTAAATTCTGCTAAGGCATCAGGACACAAATTTCTTGATGCCTACAAATACCTTGTGCTCATAGTAAAAGAAGAAAAGTTAATTAAAAAAAAAAAAGTGAACGAACACTTTCTAAATACAAAACTCCTTTGATCACTGAAGAATCTGAGAACCCTGTGGAATTAGAAAGACTTATTTATGAAAGAGTAAAGAAAAGCTGCAGAATTGGTGGCACTAATTGGAAGTGATAGGAATGGGGAGCTTGTAGCTTAACTCACCTCAGCCTTTCCCTTCTTATATTTTGCTCTGTGTAGAGCAGTGTGGATGCTGATTTGGCATACTTTCTGTACTCACTGGGTATGGGTGGGAGCAGCTTCACATTGATTCTGTGGGGCCATGCACGTCTTCCTTCCCTTCAGAGATCAAGAAATCCTTTAAGGGGGGTGGACAGAGGAGGTTAAAGCTTTTTCTATAGCAAGGGTACAACAAAACAACCAACTGCACTACTGTGTTTTGCTGACTGTCAAGATTTGTGTCAACCTCAAAAGCAGCTTCTGCTAGAAGGGACTATTCAGCTGGTGGGAAAGACACTGAGAGGGTGTAGGTGTGAGTGATTTGTGCTGAATTTATATTTAGTCCTTTAGCTTAACAAGCTTTCTTGTGTTAATTAAGCCTGTGATTTTTTTTTTTTTTTTTGTGTGACAGGATTCGACAACCATTCTCACTTCATGTGGGGGCAAGCATCACGGGAAGGTAAAGACATCCAGTCATTAAACTACTGAAGAAAGCAATTTAGTTTGCAAGGGTACTACTGCCTGTTGTGTGAAAGCCAAGCTGTTCTTTCAAAGTTTCTGAGCTCATTTTGTCATTTATTTGCACATGCACGCACACACACACACACACATATATACACATAATTCTATTAGTAAATAAATGCTTATTTTGATTAAGGCAAGAACCAATGTGCTTTTTGATCCATAAACAAATAACTTTACCGGTTGCATACACAAATATAAGAGAGATGTCATTGCAGCTAGACACAGTGCTGCTACAATACTGCCATTCCTGGTCAGGGTTGGTATTTATTAGAGATGTGCCTGAAAGAGGTTTCAGTCTGCTATGTATTATAAGGAACAAACCAGATCCATTCATTCACATTTGAGCCCAGAATTCTTCTCAGTGGAAAATCATGAAAACTAGGTCCCGTGTATTGCTGTATCATCTCTAGCTTGCCACAGACATTAATGGCACAGGGAAGGAGGTGATAGAGAAGCAGACTCAGAGAAGCAGCTGGAATAATTAAACACGACTAGAAAAACTATCTGCTTTCCTTCCTTCTTTCTTCTTCTAACCCTCTGTTCATCCCAGTTTGTTTTCTGCCTGCAGTGAGTACTGTCAGCCAGGGAACTGCAGGAAAATCAGTAATTGTCTGGTTAAACTGTCTGAAACCAGTGTTTCTGAAAGCCAGTAGTGTGCTATCCCAGGCATTGTCTGGAGGCATTAAATAGAAGGGAAATATAAGAATAATATGCTTTCTCCTGCTTACAAGATTTAAAATAGCTCAACATTCTAGCTTCCAGGAGCAGAAGTCAAAAAAGCCAGGCTTAGTGAAGAAAGCTTGTTATTTAGGGTAAAGGGATTTAGTTATAACATTAGAGAGGTTGTGATGGTTTGGCTCTCTGATCCGTTCATCTTTTACCAAAGGATATTGGGATGAACTAGATTTTAGAAAGTGTACTTGCAGAATGCAGAAATTCCAATGCAGAGATTTTTTTTTCAAAGATGCAGTGTCTCATTTTAGCAGAACAACAAATATATTTTCATATTCAAATGTATTTTCATGTTTTCTTGAGCATTAATGTCAGATTTAGAGTTTAGTTTTGATGAGTTATTCTGCTGGAGGTGTCATGTTTTGCATTTGTTTTTTTTTTTCCTTTCTTCCCCCTTTTCTTTTTGTTTCTAAATAAATTCTCAGCCTTGTCAGAAGCCCTTTAATCTGGGATATTTTTAGTATATTCTGCAGATAGGAATAGTCTTTGTCAACAGCAAACCCATGGGTCCTTTCTAACCCCAGGCTTCTGAGCAAAATAATCTGTTACCATCCCCAGGGCAAGTTAAGGCTGATGGCCCTGTTGCAGTCAAACAATCCTAGTCAGTACTAAATGAAATGCTGAACTGCCTTATCACATTCCTTCCATCTTCTTGGATATTGCCCATTTACCAGAGCATTCCCAAGGTGTACATATGGCACAAGTATGTCAAGGACTGGTGTCTCACTCTCTTCACACTCCCAAGAAGAGGAACAGGAGGTCTTCCAAGTGAGCCTGCCAAACCGTGTGTCCTCTGAGCTCAGCCCATCCCTTTTGCCAGTGGAGCCCTAATGGACCTAATGGACTTGGTCTTAGAAGTTTTTTAACCGTGAAGGGAAACATCCAGGACTTTATATGACTGTCTGAGTTTTCTCTCCGGGATCAGGACTGGACCCAGCTTCCAAGGGTAAAGGTTTATTGGTGCACTCCTTGTAGGGGTCAGGACTCCATTTTGGTATTGAGAAGAGCAGCCAGCCCTGGTGTCTGGCAACCAGATATCAAGCTGAGGGAAATTGCTGATTGCCAAATAAAACTATTTATTTTGAGAAAAAAGCCCATGAACACTGAGAGAAAATTAATTACACCCCATTTTATCTATTCTGAGATTGTCTCATTGCTCCTAGAGGTCTTGAAGACATTTAGTTTATGGACAGCCAAGGCCACAGCTGTCAACACCTGGTGGAATACTTAATCATTGGATACAAGCTAAAATTCATTCATTCACACAGCCTTCTAGAGCAAAGTAAGGTTACCCTTTAATGAACAAATTGTAGATTTCACTGATGTTTGGAAGCAGAGGAAGTATTCCCATTTTTTTCCAGCATAATTGCACCTCATTCGTGACTGTTATACAGTTTATACAAAAAAATAGAAAAAAAGTCTCCTTGACATGGGTGCTTCATTTAAAAAAACAACAACCAAACAAAAAAGCCCAAGAAATTAGAAAGAGTCACAAATCCGCAATTTAAATATCTCAGCATGCCAGAAAGTGTGGTCAGCTGCATACAAGGGTTGCATCTGCTCTGCTTCATTCCCACAGACAGCAAGCTGCCCACAGAGACCACATACCCTCCCACTCTTTCTCCTGCTCAAGTGCTGAAATGCTGCCCAAAACCAGCAATACAAAATTTGACAGAAACACCTTTTCAGTGTAGCCCCATTGCAAAAAGACATTTGTTGCCACCTGGTTCTGGATTGCAGGACATCCACAGCAGTATCTTTGGTTGTTTAACTAGTTTAAGACTGGACAGAGCATTCCCAAGACAGCTGACAGCACCATCATCACAGACCTCTGTTGTAGTTTGATCCCTCTCATCTCTGTGATGGATGCAGATTAGAAAGGAATTAAAGAACTCCTGCCTGGCCAGGAAAACCACCCTTTGCTCATTTTCATTGGTCCTGAAAAATCTATTATTTCTCTCTTTTAAGTAACCCTTCTGCAGAGATGCTATTTTAATAAAGTTCTGCAAAATGGCTGCAGCTAGAGGGAAAAGTATGTATGTGAAGGTGGCTTCAAAGGGATCTGCTTTTATTATGAGCTTTCCCTGCTCTCCCTCTGATTTAATTTTCTTTTGTGCTCTGGGTTACTCTTGGTTTATTTCTAAATTTATTATCTTCCCCTCCTCCTCAGTGGCAAATAGATGCAATGCAGCATCCAATTTGTTTTGAAACCTGAACACAAATATCCTGGTACTTTATATTGGAGCCTGTTTTGTGGAGGAAGGTGAATGGGATGAGATTCTTCCAGTGTGAAGCCAATATCACACAGACTGAGAGGTTCATTCTCCTCTCCTACCTGCGTGTCAAACAGTGTTAGTATCTGTCAGTGGTGAGGATTGTGTTTCTCTCAAGGGAGGCCCTGCTGTGCACCCATGAGTTAGAAAATGAGTGACTGTGAGAGGCACCTTCCTTGGCAGTTCTACAAAGCAGGGAGTGGGCCCTGAACCTGGTATGTATTTGCTCCTCTGTGTGTTGGGCCAGGAGAGGCTGGAGAGCCTTGGGTTCCTATGGGCTCGTGATTCAGTGTGTAGGCTCAGAGGGGCTGGCTTGCTGACTTTCCCACGTAACCACTGTGTGAGAACCAGCTGTGCTGAAGCAGCCAGGGTGATAGCAGAGGTAAAAACAGCAATGAGGTAATCTTTCAAGGAATTTTCCTCTGAAGTGCTCTTCTAAGGAGTCTGTGTCACCTCACAGGGTTGTGCTACTGCCCTTTGCTGAATATGGAAAGCCTGAAATAATAGTGGATGTGGCATGATGTAGCATCCCTGATGGAGTTACTTGTCTTCTGCCACTCTGAAAATATCACCTCTGGCAGTATGGTTGCCCCTGTCTTAGTTCTCCTGCTATCTGTGATGCTGGGATCAATCTCTACTTTGGCCAGAAATCTGTCATCATCAGGAAGCATGTCAGCAGCCTTTACTCAGTGGTGGAGAGTGGTGGGAGGGATTAGCTGCAGGGAAGCTCTGTGTTTTGCTGAGCATTTTGAGCTTCCCATCCAGGGAAAATCAAAATGACAGGTTTTGCTCTACCTTCATGGAAGGCTCTTAGCCATTTTTATGCTGCCTGCAGGGAGAAAGAGGTTGGAAATAGAGCCAAAAAATTTGGTCTATCTCTCCTGCTACTCTCCTGCTCTACCTTAAGGGTAAGAGGATTTTATAGACATTAAGGAAAAAAAACCAAAACACCAAATTTTCTCCTAAATCTGACAGAAATGGGAATAACAACAATTCTGTTTGTGAAATGTTTGCCAGACTTACCTGCTGTCTCCATTGCATGTGCTGCACCTCCTGGACTGCTCATTTCAAGGAGATCCCAGGATGGGCTGAGGGGCAGGCAGTGGCCAGAGAGAAGAAAAATGCACCTCCTACACACTAAAATGCACCTCCTGCACACTTGAAGCAGCTTAGTGAGCTGGTCCTTGCAGCTTGTCAATGTGTTTCAGGGGCCTGATGTGCTATGGCAAACATACATTTAGGCTATGGAAAGTGGAGTTCATATATCAATTCATTTGCATCTTGGTGAAATTCTTGTTTTACTCCATTTTCTTTCTAGATTTTTGTGCATACTTCACTCAAAAAAGTTGACTCTTCATTTCAAATAAATTCTAGACTGGAGACAATGGGGTGCCTTGTCTGAATCTGTAATTCAAATTTCTAATTGTTAAGGCATGGAAAAGTCACAGGTTCTTTTGGACAAACTATGTCTGCTCTGTGCTACTCCTATCAAGAACCAGCTATTCGTAAGGCTGTTCCCATCCTGTGGGAATACAAGAAAGACTGGCAAAAATCAGGCACGTGTCATCTCCAGGGAACTGGAAAGCATTTAGAAATGGAGCTTAATTTCTGATCACCTAACATGAAGTATCTCAGAGCACTAGTACAAGGCAGAACTTTGCAATGCAAGTTGTTGGGGCCAAACACTTAATGACCATGTATCCAGCTGCCTACAAGTGGGATTGGGATAAGCATCCCCCATGGTGCCTCCCACAAGCTGCAAAAGTTCAGGAAGGGTTAGGCTTAACCTCTGAGATTTAAATGGCTTCTTTCTTTTAATAAACATGAGGATTAGCAACTGCAGGGTTTATACAGGGTTTTAGTAGGTAAAAAATAACTGGCTCTGTTTGTGAAGCAAAATGCCATGAACTGGGAGATCAGTGGCAGCAAAACCAAGAAAAAGCTGCAAATGCACCTTTCTCATTCTGATTTTCCAGCTATTGAAGTGTAACTAGGAAAAGACAGAAACCATACACAATGCATAGTTTTTTTTGTTACATCCAGGAATATCAGCCCATTCACAGATGCAGTAGATGGGAAACACCTAGGACACATCACTGTGGAGGCACCTGAAGGAGGTGCAGCTTTGGTTTACACAGCTGCATATACAGGGACGTGCATCCATGGATTTTGAACCCTGTGCATTCAAGCCTTTATCTTTTTGTCTGGTTTTCCACGAGGCTATGATGATATGAGGGCTCTGCTGTGTGCTCAGCATTATTTTGGTGCTAAGCCCATCAAGGTGTTTTACTGTAAGGAGAAGAAAATAGCACGGGCATGAGCTACGCCTATAGCAGGGGCCCAGTGCCAATTTGAAGATAATTATCTACATACAAATGTGTACCAATACACTTACAAAGCACTTTGTAAAATTTTCTAGAAGTCCCACTTCTCAGTATTACCTCAAAGCATTTCAGCCAGTGTAATCAATTTCCTGCACTCGTTGCCTGTACATTATTTAAGTCCAGGATGCTGTCTCCTCATTATTTTGCTTTTACAACTGCTATTCAGGATTCAGATTGTTCTCAGCTTCCTTTAGGAAATCCGTTCTATGGTCATTTTTGTTTATTTATTTTGGTGAAAGCACAATGAGGATCAGCACTCTTCCTGCCTAACTGCCTGAGAATGCAGACATTTTCTTTAGCTATGAACATGGTGTTTCAAAAATATACATAGACCTAACTGAATTATATTTCCCTTAGGCTATTCAGAAAATGCAAAGCGAATATTAATCCCCCTTTCTCTCTCTTCACCCATCTCCACAGTCTAATCAAACAATTTTGTTGTTAACACTGAGTTTGTATTATCTCAACAAGATGCATGCTATGTTCTAATGCCCTGGGAGTCATTAAGGCTTCTTGCAAAATGCAAAAATGTGAAGCTCTCCTTCTAACGTTTTTTTAATTATCTCATGTGTCATCTGAACTTGCCCAGCACTCAGCTCTATCAAAGCTCCAGACCCAGATTAACCTGGCTGATCCTGCAGTCCCTCACAATCTACTCATGGGGTGATTCTCGTCTCCCATTGACTTTGTATTTTAATTGGTATGTTGTTATTAACAACTGATAGTGCAATTGCTGAAGACGGCTAATATTTATTCATGTAAGAGGGAAAAGGAAAATAACTTAATCCCCAGACTTTGTCTGGCATCCCTATTGTCTCACAGCTCTTATGTTTCTTTATAAAAATATATAAAGAAATTAACCTTTAAGAAAAGAATAGCTTTGGATATCCAAATATTTAAGCTTCACATTCTTTCTTTATTTCTTTTTTTAATTTTTTTTAGAAATTTAGAAGGCTTGTCTTGAAGTACAACAATATGAAGAGGTAATAATATTCCAAAGGGTTGTGTTTGAGTGTTTTATGTGTGGGTTTTTTTTTTTAGTGGGTTTTTCTTTTTAAGTTTTTAGTTTTTAGTTTTTTGGGTTTTGTTTTGTTTTGTTTCAGGTTTTTTATTTTGTTTGTTTTTTTGTTTGGTTTTGGTTTTGTTTCTGCTTATGTTTTTTATTCCAGATTGCATTTTTATTAAGATGAATGCTTCTTAGAAGTCCTGAGGAAAAATGAATAAATTTCTTGTTTTACCCAATGATTCTATGTGCAAAAATAACCACCCCACATGTTAATGTAAGTTACTGATCCTGTCTAGGCCTGAGAATTTCGTGGCACACTAGGAAGTGTTGTCATAAAGAATTTCTATCTGACTAGGTGTGAGCCATGCTGTGCCTGAAGGCACCTTCTCAGAATTACTCCAATAAAAGACTGACATTGATAATGGATTGATGAGAAAGTCTTCAGTCTGAATAGTCATTGTGTTGCAACAATTTAATCTCAGGCATTTTTTCGTTATACTTACACTACAAAATAAGTTTGATTAAAGTGGTTTGTTTTTCCTTCTGCAAATAGATGTAATGAGCTTTTTGTCCATCCTTTCCTCAGAAACCTTAGACCCGTTAAGGAACTTTTGAGTTGACAGATGCATACTGGTACCAAAGAAAATGTCTTCCTTAAGAAACAGAAAACAAGAAAAAAAACTTTTAAGTGGAGATTGTACCTACAGAGACAAGTGCAGTGTAGCAACCCATAATAACACAAGGTTTAACCTAATTCTCAATTCATTCGGCTATTAGTATGTTCATATAAGATTGATTCAAATTCAGTAGAGCCCATGCTTTGGCGCTCTGCATGGAGGGCAGGCAGCCCTGCAAGGCTGAACTGTCTGTGTTAAACGATGTAGTTCCAGTTTCTACCTTTTTACCTTTACTATATTATACTAAAATTTATTTATTATATTTAGTATATCTCTGTATTCTTTACATATATATTTGTAGCCTGTTGTATTAGTGGTTACTTTTCCCAGTAGTTTTCCATGCCCTTTCCCTAGGCAGAAAGACCAAACATAATCCAAAACCTCCGCTCTATCTTGGTTCTCCCTGGCTACCAGGGCCAAAAAAAATCTATTTGAGACACATCTTCATCAACAAAGTACAGTCCCATAAAAGGGGGCAGAATGTACAAGGGACTTGGACGGAGAAGGAATTTCATCACCACTTGTGCTCCTGGTTTATGCTTTTCTGCCAATTATGCTAATTACCAAACTTATAAAATTGTATGCACCCCTGTGCGGGGCGGGGAGAGGGGGTGGGCTTCAATAAAGATCCACTTTTATATTACCTGCCATACCACTATTATCTCAGAAGTGTGTGTTGTTTTATTTCTAGGTGGAAAAAGGCATCACTGCTTTAAGTGGTTTTCTCACCTTGGATTTCCCATTCTGCTGTGCGAATAAGAGCATATGGTGCTCTTTTCTGCTTTGTGTGATGAGTTCAGCCCTCAAACAGAAACTTGAGTTTCACAGCTACCTTTGCAAGTGAACGTGTTGGATGGTATGCAAAAGGCAGCCATGAAGTTACACTTTGCCAGAGGGAAAAAACTACAGTGGAATGCTGGGGAAATTCAGTGGTGCTTTCCACAAGCTGTCCATGTATAAGCAGAAGGGGTACTGAGAATCTTAAATGTGTGTTAGAGAAGGAGAGCATCTGCTGTGGGAACTGTAAGGGTTCTGCCTGACTGGTTGTCAGGCCAGAGGTTCTATGTAGTTGTCAGAAAATTTGAGCTAACAAAAAGTCTAGTGATATTTAAATTTTTCTTGCTCTTCTGTTAAAACCTTTTATTTCTTAGAAGAGTAGGAGTGGAAGTGAGCATTTTCTCTGTATTTGTTGAACCTGTCTCTCCTTACACTTTTTTGCTTCATACCTTTTCCCCTTCTGCTTTCTCCTTTCTCTCTACCCAGGATCTTTCTCCAAAGCTGATGTTGCTTTGACAGAGCTTTACCAGATGCACTCCAGAGATCTCTTCCCATCCAGCTTGTTTGATGGCTTTGTTATTCAGTGTCTTTGTGTTTCTGAGATCAGAAGGAGGCTGGGCACACTGTGAAGAAAGCTGGGGAAGGTGGAGATGGCAACTGAGCACCAGCCAAATGGTTTTGTGCATTTGTAGCAGTGGGAGTAGTGAGAACTTTTCATTTTGGCATTGTAATTGTAGAAGGCAGTTTCCTGGGAGTGATGGTTTTTTTTTTTTTTTTTTTTTTTTTTTTTTTTTTTTTTTTTTTTAATGTGTGTGTGTGTGTGTGTGTGTGTGGTGAGAGCTTCAGGGAGCCATGTGAGGTGAGAGACTTAGAACATGAGGCATGTGGTGGTTAAACTCATGTACATGATGAGAACACTGAACAGACTGAGGGTGGAATGGCCACCATGCTGTGAACTGGTAAATTCTCTCCCAGAGAGAGATACTGGTGCATTCCTCCCATCCCCTGGGCTGGAAATATCACTGAGCTCTCTGTGAAAGCAGCAGAGCAGACTTCTCACTCTGCACAGAGTGGGATGGCTTCAGTTTCATAAAACCAGCTAGGGGTTAATGAGAACAAGAGAGCAGTATCAAGAGATACCTCTTCTGATGTGTCATATGAAATTATGGGAATGTGGGCACAGTCATCCAGAAGTGGACATCTTCTTTGATGTTGCTGGAAACTTGTCATAATGACCTTGGGGATTTTACGATAAGACTTCACCTTTACTAACACAGAAACATGCACAGAAATCCATATTGCATGAAGTCCAGAAAGGCCCTCAGCAGTGAAGTGCAAAATTGTTACAACAAAGTCCCTGACATAGACAAGGACTTCTAATTACATATCCATAGTGAATGCTGCCTTTCCAAAAGCAACTTCATGGGCGGGAAAGCACAGAAACCATATTCTGTCTTTTTCATGTTCATCTTGTCATTGGTAATGTATTAGTCTCAAATTGCTGTCTACATCCACTTCAGAGAACATCTATGGAATATTTCAGTGGGAGCAATGCTTACATCTGTGGAAAATTCCCTGCTTACTAGCACAATGATTTTCCCACTCAGCGGTTAATTCAAAGGAAATTCTACTACACAGAACGCTAATACTTTCTTACTGATGTCATTGATAGATGCAGAAAGATTTGCACCAACAAGACTTTTATTTCAAAAGCAGTAATAGAAAATTCCATTGTCAGACCTTAAGAAACTGTTATGCTTTATGAAATTCCAAAGTTATAGTTCAGAGCATCACAGGCAAAATTTCCTCATTCATTCCACATATGCAAAGGGCTGAAAAGCAGGATTTAATTTCTCTGACCTGTTCATAACCCCATCAAGCCCTTGTGGCCTTGGCAGGGCGTGTAACTCTGTCTAGAAGGTGAATAGATAGATCTGTTCTGTACTCTGGTGTATCAACAGGCACTGGTAAATGGGCAGAAAGTCCAGGTAAGAGGGAAAGAGGATACATTGGGTGAGATACACTGGATTAGCCACCAGACTAGCTGGAATGCTCCTGAAGCTGATGCTCTCAGCAGCTCTTCTGCATCTCCTTGACTGTGTCCAGAGGACACTGGTTTGTGCTGTGACTGGGCTGTGGAGGCTAGAACCCAAACCTGATGCACAAACCTGATGTTTTCCTGTACTAAACCTGAGAGGTGCTATTCCATAGATGTCAATCTTAATGCCTTCCTTCCATGTTTTCCCATGAAGCAGCTTTAAATTTATGCTTATATGTTAGTGGGAAAATAGAAAAGAGAAAACCTCCTACAACTTAGTGAAAAAAATCTCAAACACTTAACAATTCACTCTGCATGTTTATTCTGTAGCCAACTCATGGCACTGTAGCTGTGAGCAGTTTTGCTTGCTTGCCTTTGAGACTACAGAGGGCTCTCTACAAAAATATGAACTTACACCTGCTCAGACCTATGATCCTCCGTTGGAAGGGAGGAATAAAGGAGTAGCAATGGGGAGGTATAAGCCCTAAAATTCTCAGCCTTTTGTCTTTAAGGGAAAAAACCCTCAGAGTTCCTATTTTTTATTTTCCCCTCTGCCTTTTTTTGAGTATAGTGCCAGCAAGAGATGCTTTTGATTGTGGCTCAATCTTGGCTTACGTTTCCATCCAAGAACCCCTTTGTGGCATGGCAGGATCCCTGTGTTGGACACTGGCTTAACATTTCCTGAAGCACTGCAAAAAATTTTCACAAAAATTCAGAGTTCTAGGATGTGTCTGCAAACCACACTAATGTGTGCTGTGGGATGTGAGAGGGAGCAAGCCTGGCTGCTTTGCTGTACTAATAATTTGTTATTCCAGTGTAATTTATGACCAGGCTGGTGAAACCAGTTTGGAAGGGCACTGCTACTGAGTACTTCTTCTAATGTTCAAACCTGTTTGTGAACTGAGATAGGGAAAGATCATGTGGGACTTTATGCTGGATCTCTGAGGTGGCAGTAGCCTGTGATGTGTAGGAGGGACAAGCAGCTGAGGAGAAACTGCTTTAGCTAGACCAGCTGTGCCATATTCAGTGCATCAGACGTGACAATTAATTCTTCCAGGGGTGGCTGGGAACTTCTTGGGAAAATTGTGTTACTCTGACATCTGCTTGCACTTCATAAAAAGCTTTTAACTACAACTGCTTTAAAAAACCACCTTGAATTTCATATGTGTGTTTTCACCTGCCCCCTTCCCTCCACAGGAGTGCATTTCTTTAACTGTGTGGTTATGAGGAGATTTCTTTCATGTTAGCAAGAATAGCAACTGCTGATGTGGAGTCTTTCTGAAGGGATAGAACCTTAATTGCTCATTCTAAGTTTGTCTTTTCCAGGTACAAAATAAATCAATCTCAAGCTGTGCAGCTATTGAGAGGAGACGTTTCAGTGTAATACAGAATGCAACTTTATGTGTGAAAATGGCATACCTTGAAAATCAATTTTGTGTCAAAACAGGGTGTTGATTTTTTTTTGCTTACTATATTTATGAGACACTAAAGGGCAAACCGCAATATTTAATTTGGTCAACATTGGTCTACTGCATGTGCATGTAGTCAGCCAATAATACATTGTACTTTGCAATGCTAAGTGTACTGCTCAGGTCACATAACTGCTGAGAGATTGTATTGTAGGCTAAAGAATGGATCTTGTAATACAAGATTAAGATTAATCCACAGAATTAAGACAGGTTCAGAACCGTGGCAATTGGTTTTGAAATTATTATGGAGAATGTATTATGCAATTTTACTCAATAATGATATTGTGCTTACTTCCTTTACTGCATAAAACATTTCAGGATGTGGATGTGTTAAGGGATTTATTTCGTTACTGTGCAGAATATCTTAAATAGGAGTGAGAAAAGCATACTGAGACCAATATGTCTTTGGTTGTCAGGCTGGGGAAACCATTCTGGGGAAACCATAAGACAAAAAGGAGCTACAGTCTTGGTACTCTTGAGGAAAAGGATAGAACTGTGCATTGAACTATTCAGAGCCTTACTAGTACCAAAAGTTTAATGAGCATCTGTTCCTGTTTAAATGTGTATTTCACCTGAAAAATTGGAGAATGCAGGTATTGGACAGAGTAATTTGGCTAAGTGTCTGAGAACAGGGAGGAATTCTTTGCATAGACATATTCCAGGTGCCAGTATAGTATGCTTCTGCTCTGTTGATACATATAACTTGCTGAAGGTTTTAGAAAATAGATGTGCGGTTTTTCTGGGTAAATAGTTATCTGTATTAGAAAGCCTCATTTATTTTTTATCTTATGGGTGTTTCAAATTGTTCCTTGAAGAGCACACTGAATCTTCATATCATCAGTCCTAATCCTCTACCTTTCATTGCTTCCACTACAAGTCCATGTGCAAGTACTGACTGTACTAGCATTAACTCACAGATACTTTAAATAGAAACTGGAAACTGAAGTTTGGGGATGACTCTGGTGCACTGGAGACAAGAAAAGTCATCTGTTTGATCTCTCTGTCTGCTGGAAAAGGAGTGTGTCTCACTATCACCCAGAGTACTTCATGTCACACACTTTATAGTCAAATGGCCCTGCTTAGTCTCTTCTGGAGCACAAGGATACCCAAAGAATTATGGCAGGTTTGACCAATACTATGAACTCCCTCGTAAACTTTTTGATTGACCCTGTACAGGTCACATAAGCTAAGTCTAGTGTTGTACTGGGTATTCATGGAGGATTTGTCCCTATGGCTGCATTCCAAACAGCTTGATAAGATCATGGCTGTGGTCAATGAATTCCTACCTGCATTAAACCCTTCTGTCCCATACAGTAACCTCAGTTTTTGATTTAATTTTTAGTGCACTTTGGGTTCCATCAGGAAGCAAAATCCATTCATAGTGCAACTTTCTGCAGTCTTGGCAGATTGACAGCTGTTCACTGCCTCTCCAGCCTTAGCTCCCTGCTAAAAGGAGGTAAAAATATATACTTTAGAGGTATATGCTGTTTGTCACTGCAGTGCCTCCTCTGTCTTGCCTGCAGATATTCATCATTTCACAGGGCTAGAAGACTCAGACTAATGTCTTTAGAATATAAATGCGAAAAAAAGCTTAGAGAACTCCTTGGAATTAACAGAGTTTCAGTCTGCAGGTTTCTGTTTCGGTCTGTTCTTACTCTCTTTCTTGAATTTATTTGTCCCTGTTGATTTATCTTTTTGTGATTATTGTTTTTACTTTTCCAAGTGTGAGGTTGTTTAGGAAACCTGTTTGTGATGCTTATTCCTGAAGTTGTTGTGGTGTGTGACAGCAGCAAACCTGGCTGTGTCACTTGCTCTGTTCCTCATCACTTTGACTTCTTTCCAACAGTGACTCTGTTCCTTTTAAGATTTGGGAAATTACTTTTTTTTCCTCTTCCTTTTTCTCTTCCCTATTACTTCTAACTTGCTGATGGTCTGAGAGAGTGGATGTGCAATTTTTCTGCACAGGGTAAATAAAAGCCTATACTGACTATAAAAGTCAGAGATCTCACAGAGCATGAAATTCCCTTCTCTCTTTTTTCTTGAATGTTATCTGCACACCTGGTGCTGAGTTTTACAAAAAGCACTTGGGAAAGCTTTTTTGCTTTTGTTTTTTGTAGATTATTTGTTTTTATGTTTGTTTCCTTGGTGCATATAAGGACAGGTGATACTTTGAATGCAGACCAAGTTTGATAAATTTTTCAATGATCTTACTGTAAAGTCATATGTACCTGCTCCCTTTCATGCATGGGAAAGATTTTAGCAAGTCTTCTTTCAGCCCCTGCAAATTTAAATGTATTTTGAACCCAGTCACCTTTTGTTGCTTCTAGACCCTTTGAGTAGTTTGATAAATTCTCTTCATCAGAGTCTCTCATCTTGGAATCATTACATGGGAGTACAAAAGATGCAGAAGTGGTCCACTGTTCTGCTGGCCATCACAAAATAGTGAGCAACTCCATCCTTCTCTACCCAGAAGAAAATTATTGGGGAGGTGCTAGACATCTCTGCTGTCAGCTGACATTGTCACTTTAAATCAAGTGAAGCAGACATTGCAGATAATGTCTTACTGCCACAGAGCAGGTAACCTTGACAAACCTAGAGGTAACAATTTTGAGTCAGGACTGAGACACAGACTGGCAAGACATGCAGTAAAGAGAGTCTGGTCTTGTAGCTATCACCTTTGCCTACAGGCATTTGGACATATGTCTTCAGCCTGTGAGTTGAATGACAGCCTCCATGAATACGAAATTCTCCTGTCAAGTTTTGGGACACTATTAACATTGAGTGGTTTGAAAGCACTCTCCTGTTTTCTTTGTTCTTGTTCCTCCCATACCAGTAAGTCTCCCCACAATAGCATCCAGCTTGTCCCTTGCCCTACTTCTTTTGGGGGTCTCCCAGCATCTCTGGGGAGAAACTTGGTAGTGTCAATTAAAACTGACATTCACTGCCTGATTAATTCTATTTCCTTGTGCAATGACTTGGACTACAGTGTTTTAAAGCTGAAATAAATCTGGACAAAAGCAGAGGGAAGTCACAATTAAGAGGATTTTGAAATTCACTAACTTTCTAAAATGAAATTGGCAGGTTGTATGTTTTCTGACATAACTTCAATACTAAACTTGCAAATCACACTCATAACAGATTTCTGAGGCCTTCAGATGTTCCATATTCTTACTGTCCATTGTGATC
This sequence comes from Erithacus rubecula, assembly GCF_903797595.1. Taxonomy (NCBI): domain Eukaryota; kingdom Metazoa; phylum Chordata; class Aves; order Passeriformes; family Muscicapidae; genus Erithacus; species Erithacus rubecula. The sequence continues at coordinate 2,725,307 of NW_027635590.1, forward strand.
TGTATGCCTTTGGAAAGTGTAGCCTTTTTAATGGATGCTAATGCCCATAGGGCACTAGCACAGTCTTGAACAATGACTCCTTGTGGGATTTATTAATGCAGTCCAGATCTGGGAAGATGGGGTTAACCTTGTGGAATACATGGATTACAAAAGGTACCAGGGGTACTTCATATCACTCACTTCATTGGCTAGTGGCTCTTTTCATTCCCTTTTTGAGTACAAGAATACTTGAAGAACTGCTGTAGGTCTGAGTCATGCTATGAGTTCCATTGTTGACTTATTGATTCACCCTGGGCTGGTCAGAGATCATGGTCAAGTTGTGGGATGTGTGCCTGTCCACAATAACTTCCTGGCCCTGAACATGAGTCAGTTGGAATTAAATTGATCCTTTTTCACTAAGATCTATTTGAGGCTGAAAGAGCTCTGGCTTCCATGTGCTCAGAGCAAGCACTTGATAATTAATTCCACCAAATACCAGCAGCATGTTCAGGCAGTGAAGGCCTGAATCTGCTTGCTCTCCCCACAGCTAAGCAAAGGATAATAACAGCATCACTCCTTAGAAACGTGTTGCTGTGTTGATGGTGAAAAAGTGAGTCAATTTCATTTGCACAGGTACACAATCGTGCCATATGCAGTCCACATAATAATTTATCTCCTATGCCCCATTTCATGTTCAAGTGGCTACCAGGAGCTCTGTGTTAATTTACCTGGAGGGGAATACCCTTCCTAAATATGCCATGGTTTAAGCTATCACCAAATTAAGGGATTTGAATAGCAAAGTGGCCGAACCTGCTGATGAAAAGACTGCTGCAAGTAGCTTGAGACAGTTGGGCAACACGACGGTAAATTACATTCATTGTTGCTGGCTGCAAGGGAATACAAATCAGATGGAACAAATTAATCTCCTTATATACATCGATGGCTTCTGAATTAGTTGTCACCTCCCAGGGTAAAAATAAGCTATGGTTTGCATTGTGGGAGCTCAATGAAGATGTCTGCTCAATTTTCAACATCAGTCAGAAATTAATAGGTGGTTGAACAGCTTTAAACTGAGGCTGGGGAACACCACAGCAGCAATGTTCTGCACTGTGTAGTCTCTACTTTGGATACATGTATATTTTAGACTCCTCTCATTGCCCTCTTAAAAACCAGAAAAAGTCAAACTCCTGGGAAGAAATCAAGGAGACATCCCTGGACAAGCATAAAACTGGACAAAACTGATAGTTGCAATCCAAGCAATAGTTGCAGGGGCCATTTGCTCCCAAAAAGTCAAGGAAGGAGCTGCATGTCTTCAGACTGTAGTCAGCTTTGGATTGTTCTGGTATTTCTTGTGACAATCAGACTCTAGGCTGAGATAAATACCCATGCCCAGCTCTACATTTTCAGTCAGGAGAAACATGCTTGGTTTGGGCCATAATATTGGAAACAAAAAAAGTGAATACAATTACTCCTTCCCTTCCCTTCCCTTCCCTTCCCTTCCCTTCCTCCCTTCCCTTCCTCCTTCCCTTCCCTTCCTTCCCTCCTTCCCTTCCCTTCCATTCCTTCCCTTCCCTTCCCTTCCCTTCCCTTCCCTTCCCTTCCCTTCCCTCCCTTCCCTTCCCTTCCCTTCCCTTCCCTTCCCTTCCCTTCCCTTCCCTCCTTCCCTTCCCTTCCCTTCCCTTCCCTTCCCTTCCCTTCCCTTCCCTTCCCTTCCCTTCCCTTCCCTTCCCTTCCCTTCCCTTCCCGGAAGGGATTCTTAAAGGACTTAGGTTCCTAGTGGGAGACATTTTGACAATTCTTATATTTCTATGAACTGCAACTTAATTAGAGTCTCTCTGGGACACTGATGGGCTTTCATACGCAATATTTTCTTCCTGCTCTCAACTTTCTTTCAAAAATCTTGTTTTTTGGTATAGATGAGTTTGATTTTTTTAGCTTTATTTCATTTAAACACAGAGAACACAAGGTATCAGAAAATAAATTATGAGATACTTAAAGGTTAAAGGTTGTAGTATTCCCACACTGTATTAAAGATTACAGGATGATGACAATCCAGCAGCAGGCTAAGAAGGGAGAAAGTTAATGGACTGTGAGATTAAATTATGCATCTAGAGAATGCTCAGCTTATAACTGACAGGTATTGATTTCAGAAATAATTGTTCATTTTTAAAGGTGTTTCTCTGCTTTCTGCTGAACTGATCAGCCTCCTGGAAATGGTACTTTAAGGGCATCAGCACACAAGTAACTTTTTTGCATACAGATGATTAGCGATATAATAGGATAGTTGTTTTTAATGGATTTTTAGTAAACAGTAGTTGGGGAGAATGGCAGCTTTGCTAGCAGACGTATTTTGAGAAGGTTATGTTAAATAAGAATTGAATTTCATGACTGATATCAAGAAGGCTGAATGCTCTCAAATCCATGAGATTTCAAGATGCTTATTCAACCCTCCTTAGGGAGAATCTTTCAGTGCTTTTCATAAAAACACAGAGTGGAGGGAAGAAATCTCTGAAGGTACACAGTATAGCCTTCTGCTCCAAGTGGGATTTCTGTCAGCATGTCTTTGTCTAGTCAAGCTGATTTCTACTATAATTTTTTTTGGAAGGATTGGACAAAATCAATAAGACTCAAAAAGAGGGTACTATGTCTGAAATTTAACTCTTTTACTTGTTCTAGATATATAGATTCATTTTCTAATCTGATATATTGATTTGTTCAGTTAATTCCTTTTAGGTACAATTCCTGTTGCTTGAGCTTTCTTTATTCTCACACAAGGCTCTATTACCTTTTAGCAGGGGTTTTTGAATAATGCATGGGTTAATGAATAATGCAGAAATTTAGCACCTAATACAGGTGCCAGCTGGATTATTATCCTCACATATCTGTGTTTTGTAGAAAATGCAGAAATAAGAAATACAGAAGTCCTGCCCTTTATAAAAGATCTTTATAAAAATCTGTAGTGATGCTGACTCATACTTAGCATGGAGAAAAACCTGCAATAAATGTGCCTTTTCTATTCAATAAATTTTTGAGTTGCTCTTGAACAAGTGACAAAGATTTACCCCTGTCCAAGTTTGGGACAAATTTTAGGAAAAAGACCTCCAAAGGGTCCCCTCCCCACCTTACAATTCCTTCCTTCACCAAGCTCGGAAAGAATTTTCTTCAGGGGAAAGTGGAAAAAACTTTTTTATTAACAAAATACAAAAGAAACACTTCCCAGCACAGACCCAGATTGAGATGAACTCGGCAGATCTTCGCCGGGAAGGGCAGCAGAGCTTCTTTGGCAGACTTCCAGAGGTGGTCTCCGAAGTTCAGATCCGTGTCCTCTGGAGCCGGTGCAAATCTTAGGGATGGGGGGGGGGCAAGGGAGAGGGGCAGTTTAGGCAGCCGGGGGGGGGGGGGGGAAAGCAGCTGAAGCAGTGGAGGGGAGGGGGGCAGGGGGCGCAGCAGAAGCAGCGGCAAGCAGCAGCAGCAGAAGCAGCGAAAGCAGCGGCAAAAAGCCCCAAAAGCTGAAAAAACACCCGGCTAGGTAAAACAGCCCGGGGGAGGGGCCGGCAGCTCCATGGTGGGGGGTATTGAGAGGAGCTAGTCAAAACATAACCCATAACATTCCACCCCTTATCCCATATCGTGATCATTGACACACGATTGGGATACACACTTACTAGGCACAAACTTTCTCTGACTTGCTCAAAACCCTCAACACTTACACATCTCCTCCTTCTCACTTGCTCAGGCCTTTGTCACTTACACATTTCCTTCTATTCAGAAAATCTGGCATACAATGGTAGTGGCACTCAACAATAATATTTGTGTACAACTTTATCCTATAATCAGATCTCCCTGAGGTACACAGCAGGTTGTTCCATCCTTCTGCATAATCCACCAAGTACATCCTGGTCCTTGAGCAAAGGCAATCCCACGAATGGGTTTGCCTGTACTCGAGGCAGGATGAATCCATACTGTCTTTCCCAGCAACCCTCTAACATGGGCCACTGGGACTTTGTCTCTGTCTACTATATTAAGGCCTTCAGACTGGGCGGGACCTGCTCGATTGGTGGAACCTCGAGTGTTGACTAACCAAGTGGCTTTTGCCAGGTGCTGCTCCCAGTTTTTTAGAGATGCCCCACCCAATGCCTTTAATGTAGTCTTCAACAATCCATTGTACCTCTCCACTTTACCTGCAGCTGGTGCATGGTAAGGGATATGGTACACCCACTCAATACCATGTTCCTTAGCCCAGGTGTTGACAAGCTTATTTTTGAAATGAGTCCCATTGTCTGACTCAATTCTCTCAGGGGTACCATGCCTCCAAAGGACCTGCTTTTCCAGGCCCAGGATGGTGTTGCGAGCAGTGGCATGGGACACAGGGTAGGTCTCCAACCATCCGGTGGTGGCTTCTACCATGGCTAGCACATAACGTTTTCCCTGGCGGGTCTGAGGCAGTGTGATGTAATCAATCTGCCAGGCCTCCCCATACTTGTATTTGGACCACCGTCCACCATACCAGAGGGGTTTTACCCGCTTGGCCTGCTTGATGGCAGCGCACGTGTCATAGTCATGAATAACCTGAGAGATGCTGTCCATGGTTAGATCCACCCCTCGGTCTCATGCCCACTTATAGGTGGCATCCCTACCCTGATGGCCTGAGGCATCGTGGGCCCATCGAGCCAGGAACAACTCTCCCTTATGTTCCCAATCTAAGTCTATCTTTGAGACCTCTATCTGTGCAGCCTGATCTACCTGCTCGTTGTGCCTGTGTTCTTCATTAGCCCGACTCTTGGGAACATGGGCATCCACATGACGGACTTTCATGGGGAGCTTCTCTACCCGAGTGGCAATGTCTTTCCACTCATCAGCAGCCCAGATTGGTTTTCCTCTACTTTATCTTCTAAGTCTCGCAAGCATGTTTCCACAGCTGCAATTCTAGCATGAGTTTGGCCATGTACTGCATCCGCATATGCACGAAGCTTCTTTGCCATATCGAGTACTGTCTCATACACCTCATCTCTCTTCATTATCGCTAGGGCAGACGCATATTCAGGTGGCCCAAGCCGCACAAGTTTTCTCCACATCACCGGTGTGCATGGTACCAGGTCTGGATTTCTAGTTGTTACGTCATCCGAAAAAATAATTTCTGTTACTGCCATTTCCCTGAGGCGTTGGACCCCCTGCTCTATGGTTTTCCATCGGGTCTGCTGCACATATAAGTCATCTGCACACAGATATCTTTGTGCCACGCTATCCAGGACCCGTGCCCAAAGGCTTTGAGGGTTAGCTCCCCTCATCACACCTTGGTCGATAACAGGATCATGAGACAGAGACCCCAAATGTCTCGCCTCAGAGCCATCCAAAACCGTGGCCTCCCCTGCTGCATCCCAGAGACGAACCAGCCAGCTAATAATAGATTCATCAGGTCTCCGGGTGTAATCTTTTCTTAAACCACGAAGATCCTTCAGGGAAAAGGATTCATTATTAGTCTCTGCTCTTCCATTACTTGTTTTAACTCCTGATTTTACATCAGGAGGTGTTGAAGGTCCCTCTCCAGCATCATCATCATCATCATCTTCCACTAGCCTATCAGTCTTGTTGGTGCATTTCCTACTTCTCGTACTAGTAGCCACAGCCATTGGTTGGGGCTTGTTCTCCAGTTTAGCTGCTGGGTTTTGGCCTAGGGGGTTGGCTGCAACTTGAGTTACTGGGATAGGGGATAATTTATCTCCCTGTTCCCTCTCCTCTGTCTCCTGCTCTATCGTGCCTAGCAGGGTACGATATGCATGTGCCAGGGCCCAGCTCACTGCAATAATCCTTTTCTCTTTAGAACCATCCTGACACTTCCCCTTTAAGTACCTTGCAACCTCAATCGGATTTTGAATCTGTTCTGATGGGAATTCCCAAATTATGGGGTCAGAAAACTCCTTTAAAATCTGGCCCATTTTCTCCCATTTGCCATTCCACTCAAGATTCCTCCTGCCCAGCTTGACTCCCAAATCAGGAGTCCTCCCAGCCCCTTTAGAAATCTCGGCCTTAATTTTGTATAAACTGCAAATGGTGCAACAAAGACTTAACAAATTAACTGCCAAAAAGATAATGTCCTTAATATTCAGGGAGGTCTGAATATTTTCTAATACAGATGTAACTAATTCAGAGGAGAGGAAAGGAAATAAAGGCAGAAAATCCTCTTTTCCTGCTTCTCCTCTAAGAAATAACACAAGCCATGATTTATATATTCCTGAAGCCGATTCTAACATTCTTATAAATCTCTTATATGCCATTATCACCAAGCCTAGCCCGATGAGTATTTTGGTTAATACCCCTTTAATACAAAAACTTCGTATTAAAGAGAGCACCGGAGCTATCTCTGGATAGGTAAACAAGCTCAACGACCATAACGGTATTAACACTTCAAAGAAACTTAATAACCACCCATACAGGCAGGCTCCCACAACAAAAGACATTCTGGATTCAATAGACATACCAATACCAACAGTTGAAAACAAAATATTATTAGAATAAAGTTTTTTCCACTTTTCTGGCTTCCCCGTACGGGCCACCAAATTAATTTGTCCAAGTTTGGGACAAATTTTAGGAAAAAGACCTCCAAAGGGTCCCCTCCCCCCCTTACAATTCCTTCCTTCACCAAGCTCGGAAAGAATTTTCTTCAGGGGAAAGTGGAAAAAACTTTTTTATTAACAAAATACAAAAGAAACACTTCCCAGCACAGACCCAGATTGAGATGAACTCGGCAGATCTTCGCCGGGAAGGGCAGCAGAGCTTCTTTGGCAGACTTCCAGAGGTGGTCTCCGAAGTTCAGATCCGTGTCCTCTGGAGCCGGTGCAAATCTTAGGGATGGGGGGGGAGGGAAAGGGAGAGGGGCAGCTTAGGCAGCCGGGGGGGGGAAAAGCAGCTGAAGCAGTGGAGGGGAGGGGAGCAGGGGGCGCAGCAGAAGCAGCAGCCAAAGCAGCAGCAGCGAAAGCAGCGGCAAAAAGCCCCAAAAGCTGAAAAAACACCCGGCTAGGTAAAACAGCCCGGGGGAGGGGCCGGCAGCTCCATGGTGGGGGGTAGGGAGAGGAGCTAGTCAAAACATAACCCATAACAACTCCCATGCTTTGAATTGCTCTGACAATGGGATGAGGCCATGCAAATGACTGTGGTACTTGGTGGTTATAGGGAAATCTCAAGTAGTGCTCTCCTGAGGTGGTCTTGCTGGACATGGTTTGTCTGTTTCAGAGGAGATTGCATTCCAGCACCTTGCAGGTCCCTTGACCTTTAAGGATGTGCTGAAGTCAGGGCCACCTGTATGCACTTGCAGCAGAGATGCTGGTGGCACAAACCTCCAGCAGATGCTGTGCTGCAGGGGCCATGCAGGTGCATCCTGTTGGTGCATCCACCTTCACTGGTTTCCACTTGCTTGGGGCAGATGGCCAAGGTGCTTCCTCCTTTTTGATTTAGTGTCGTGCTCTGTCCCTGCATAAAACCACCATCCCTCTTACTTTCTCCTCTTTGTCCCATGCGTTCTGGTACAGATTCATGCAGGCAGTAGTCTTTCCAGCATTGCTGCTGTGTTAGCAGCATGAGACAGAGGGAAGAGGCAGATGCAGAGCTGCAATCCTGCCTTTTCTTCCCTGCTTCTGAGAGGATCCATCTGGGCAGTGATACAGATTTTCCTTCCCTGAATTTCACAATAGGGTTCTTTTGAAAGAGCTAATACAGGCCCTCTAGCCAACCTGATGGATTTTTCACTCCCACCTCCTCAATTGCAATGTTTCTTAATGATCTTCCAAAGGCCTCTGCTGTGAGAGCATCATTTAACTGGGACATTACAATTGCCTGTTCAATGTACAAAACCAGGTGATTGACATGAGGGGGAACCAGCAAAGCAGGTAATGCACCAGCTCTTCTGAACACTCTGCAGCCCTGCCTGAGGAAAATAATCCCTCAGCTGTGTCAGGCTGTGGTGGAAACAGATGAAGCATGCATGGGTGAGCCTCTAAAGGGACTCCCTCCAGAAAGACAGATGAGGAATGACTAGGGGTGGGAGCAAAGTGTGGCAGCTGTATTTACTCTAGCTTGCTCTCAGTATTAGTTTTATGACTTGAAATTACATGGCAATACTGCTGTGAGGAAGAGATGTCTGGAAAGCTAAGTGGGGCTCTTTTCAAAAACAGCTAACAGCAGGGGATGCTCATTGCTCTGTGCCTCTGTGTTTGCTCTGAAGACAAATTGGATATTTTGAAACTCTCAGACTGAGGTACACAGTTGAATTTTTAATAATTTTACACAAATACATGCACACACACACACATACACATCTATATGCATTTAAAGCTTTGTGTCTACTCTGATTCCCACTATCATTCCCAAGATCATTCCAACTTCAGAGTGACAGTGATGTGCAAAGGCATGTGAAGGCTCGAGGGCAAAATTCTCTGCAATTAAGATGTGTTAACATTGCTGTCACCTCTCCTTTTCTCCGGCTTCCCCATTACATTTTTATAACTTCCCTGCTTCAGAAGTCAACCATGGTTGTACATCCTGGTGGAAAAAGGCACTGGGTAGATCTGACAAGTTGTGCTCTCAGGGAGGAGGAGACTGCAGGGCATCTCACTGCAATGAGATCTCTCCGCTCCCCAGGAAGCCCCTTCTGGACTATCATTATATACTGTACTTTGGTGTGTTGGTATATTCTTACCACACTCTCTGTCTGGAGTCTGGCCCAGGGCACTTTGCTGTTTTACTGCCTGGCAAAATTTGTCCTGAAAAGGTACTGAGTTTGCACAGTTTCATGGATTCTGCTAATTGAAAGAGGACAAAATTGCATCCACCACAACTGATGACAGCTTGGCATTGGCCTCTTTTTGGGAAGATTGAGAGTGAAATGTGTAAAATGCAGAAAAGAGGACTGCAGACAAACTTCTTAGTAGGTTTCTAAATTACCATGTTTTAAACCCCATCTTCCAGAACTAAATATGGCAGAGATCTTTCCAATATTTAAGGGGACATTGTATAATTTTGCCCCACACAATAAAATACTTTCTTTCTTAGCATTTTTAAATCTATATTTGTGGAAAAGATAATTTCCTTAATACCTCTTCTGTCTGCATTTCTCATATGTGGTATAGGAAGGTTAGCCCAAGTATAAACTGGTTTAAATAATTTAAACATTTCTTCAACAGTCTTTCAGAGATCCTATGGAGAAGTCTGCAGATTCAGCTGTATACTGCTGTTCCTACTACAGTCATAAGCTCAGGAAATACTACCATTAAAACTGTCACAGAACAGTTATTGACTTAAGAAGAAAAGGTCTGGATGAATGATATTTTAGCCAGCCAGCTCTTTTTTGAGATTTACTATATAACATTATTTTCCACCAAGTGAAGCCTCTAGAAATTTCTGAAAACCTCTCTTCACTGGTTTCTATTTTGTCATCTTTCTTATTTTACAGGCAGAAAGCTGGGACAGACTAGACAAGTGAACCAAAACTATCTGGTAGGCAGTGGCAGGTTTGGGACTCATCTCTCCCATGTTGCCATACAACCCTTTATGTTCTGGTTAATGAGGATGGCTGATGAAATCATGGCCCATGCTACCAAATCTTGACCTCTTCTTGGTTGTACAGAATTTTTCTTTGGAAAATAATATGGATGAAAAAATCTTAAAAGGTGAACAGAGGAGAGGCAGTTCCAAGAAACATAAGCAAAAGAAAATCAAGAATGTAATTAATTGAGAAACCAGTTCTTGGGAAATGAGGCAAAAGTTAAGGAGACTTCTTTGTCCTGCTCATTAATTTATCAAAGCAGAGTGACTGTTACACAAAGAATTTCAGTGAATTTGGGTGTGTGTTGAGGTGTTTGCTTTTATGACTTGCAATTCAAAGTTTCAGTTTATTTTTCTCATTTTTTAAGGTTTTGTTGTTGTTGTTGTTGTTGTTGTCATTTTTCGGGTTTTTTTGAGTCGTGGCTTATTTTATACTGAGTGTTGGAATGGTCTGCTGCAATCCCAGTGTTTTACAACCAGACAGTCTCAGCAAGAGCCACTTCATCATAGTAAATGGTAAGCTTGCCTCCCTGGGGCTCTGGGCTGGTATCTTGGCGTGCCTAAGGAAAGCATGAAAAGGGGCAGCTTGCAACTTTACATGGATTCCTCTTCTTATGAGAAACAATTTCATTATGGAATGAAGAACATCAAGAAAAAGATGAATACAAAAAATAAACTCCATAACCAAGTTAAGCACTTGCTAGTCATGGCTCTCAAACTGTAATGGTCCTGATACTCTTCCTACTTCTTTTGTATCACTAAATCTTTACTGGTTTCAATGTCGTTAATTCTGATTCATAGCACTAGTGTAGGGACAGGGAATGGCATTATCAGTTTGCAATAGCAGCTGCTCTGTGAATTTGCACCCATAATTATGTTTTTAGAAGCAAGTTAAAGTTTCCTATTATATCCAGAGCAAGATCTGTTTAATAGATAGCAGTTGCACATCCCAAGAAAATTTATACCACTGAGGAGTGAATCAGCTTAGAAAAAAAGATCGAAAAGATCTATATCTCTTTTTGTCCTTCACAACTCCCAGAGATAATTTTTCAGGTTCCAGCAATGCTAGGAGCTTGATTTTTCTTCCTCTCTTCACTTGATAGGAAAAGAAAATTCCTCACTTTTGTTTTGCATTACAGTTCTGAAACATGGTGTCCTGGAACTTGATATTCTATGTGCAGAATACAGTGGATCTAATCTTACCTGGTAAAATGCTCATGAGTTCCAGTGGAATTTAGGATCAGAGTAAAAACAGGTACAACAGAAGGAAGTGTGAGCTGTTGTATGTGTACTAACCTTCACACAGGATTTTTTTGTAGTGGGTGATGCTGGTAGAGGAGCAGGTGGATAGGGTACACCAACTTCCCTTATGTCCCCTGTTAAATCTGCTTTGAGATGGCTGTTCACAGAGAATCTGAAAATGAGCTGAGTTCTCCAAGCTTCAAACCACAATGTTACTGCTGGGATACAAAAAGCTTTTTCAGCTTCTTTGATGATTTCCTTGAGGTATCTTTTTTGCTGGAAACAAGTACAAACATCTTTCTCCCATTTCTTCTGTTATCATTCTTTCCTAAAATTGCCTATTGCCGGCATGTTTTTTTCACCCAGAAAAATGTGAATGCTTAAAACTTTTGGGGTGTTTAGTCTTTGATGATTCTAATTTGGAAATATTTCAATAAAAAAACAGTGTAATTTCTATCTTTTAATGAAAAAAATTTCATCTTTTCAACTCATTTGGTCTGGAAAAGAGAGAAATTTGCAATGTGTGCCACAGATAGCTTTGTGTTAGGAACATATGTGTTCGAGCAATAATCTCAAAAAATCAGCTAAAGTTCATTCTAATGACAGACAGCGTGTAGATGAGAATTGCTCTCCCAAAGATTACAGGTACTGAAATATCATTACACAACCCCTTTAGCCTCAGTGTCTGACATTTTCCAGAGGAGAATTTATTTTAAAGTTTTCTGTCTGGTAATGCTTTAACATGCAGTGTCTTACTCATGACTCTGGACAATTTTTATCTGTAAAAATCTGTAAAATTTAAGAGGTCCTAAGTAGAGCAGAGTCTGGCAGAGGGATGGTCTTGCTTCTAGGAAAGCTCAGCTGACCCTGTTCTCCTGATTCCTGTTGATCTAGCAGGAATGACAGTCCCTGCTCTGGTGCAAGGGTTGTGGCCCATCTCTGCCCCTCTGCCCTCCACAGGGCATGAAAGCTTTGGAAAACTTTGTGGGCACAGCCTGAATGCATCCCAGCATCCTGCTAGTGGCTGGGGCTGTCTGGGTACAAACCTCCCTGGCTCCTACAGATGTCAGCTGTGTTTCAGTACTGCTGGATTTGGCCTGTGTCTCAGTGGAGGCATCATAGGATCAGCCAGGAAGACACATGCTCTCTCTGTCCTTAATATTCAAAAGAAACCTCATCATTAGCCAATCCTTTTTTTGATGTTCACTTGTGGGACACATATCAGCTCACAACAGGGACCTACTTCATGTGCTTTTATCCCTTGGCTGATACTCCAGGGATTCTGATCTGAATCTGTCTACATATAAAAGCAGGAAGGGAAGAGAGAGAGTGAGTCCCTAGCTCCCATCACAGATGGCTGATAATTAGTGAACTGGTCCCATCTCCTTAAAAACATAGCAAAGATAGTTTTCTAGTTACAATGTGCTTGACTTCAAACTGTGTTTATCTCAGTAATGCTCCTGCAAAAACACAGAAAAAATTTCCACCTCTGAATAAAAATAAACACTTGAGAACTTATTTTTACTTTTCTATACTGGGTCAAATATTACATGCCCTTCAAATTAATTATGTGGGAAATTTTGTCTGAGTGGGATCTGCAAACTTATGGAAATGGAGATATGTTAGGAATAACTGCTAAAACCTTTTAGACATGAATACCATAATAGACATTATAAGTAAATATATGTTAAATTAAAAGCCATAGATGGCTGAACCATGACCCAGTTTTAGATTCTTGTTTAACACTCTCACCCTAACACAGGCTCTGCTCTCAGTCAGGAATCAGGTTCTGCTGTGGTGTCTCCTCATTTAGTTGATCCAGCCCTGTGGCTCCAGGTGTGCAGGGTCCATCCCACCACAATCCCCAGGGCAGAGCAGTGCTACTCAAAGGCAAGGCAAGGTGTGCAACCCTCTAATGGACAAACTGTTACCCATTCTCAAGTATCTACCTCCAGCTTCAGTATTTTCCAGACAAACAAAAATTCCCAGACACTCTAGGGTTTGCAAGGTTTGGTGGATAACACCAAATTCCCCAGGGAGGCAGGACATAGAACCTCATTCTGTGGAGTTCTCCTTTCCTTTGCAATGCCAGTCTTGATCACATCTCTTCTTATCATCATCCTTCCCCATGTTAGTAATGTTGTCTCTTATTTATTTTTCTGCCTCACTTTCTTAATTATGTTTCTTTGAAAGGAAAATAGGGACCTTCTATCACCAATATCTTTGATGAATGATGAGGCTAAGGCCAGACCCTGTAGGATGTCTATAACAGTCTTGGAATTATACCACTTTTTAAGCCAGCATATCACTGTTGGGAATTACTCCTTTTCCTCTCTGCAGTTCAGCTGAAGAAGTTAAACAAAACAGTGCAACTGTTGGATGAAAATGATGTTAAGATGGTCTTCAGTATGCTCAAGAATTATCCAGATGTTACTGCAGCTCTGTTAAATCTGAAGTTCGCTGTGAAAGCTTAAATGTCCATGGGACAGATTCTGACTTCACATCTAGTGAGAGATCAGCTAATGCCAGGTGAGATGAAAAGCTGCCAACCTGGTGTCCCTCAGTGAAGACAAGATGAAAAGTAACCAGATGATGGTGCTTCTGGGACCTGTGCATTAATATTGCAGCCTCAGTAGTGAGGCATAGACTGGTGCTGTATGTTGTGCAGACAACACAAAACACAGTCTGACCATGCCAGGAGCAGCCCTGGATCTGACCTCCCTTGGTAAAGATCATCTGAGTGCCTTTGGGCATATGTGTGTCTCTGGGTTTAATGCGTTTCCTCAACAATCCACAAAAGGCTTGTACTGAGGGTCCAGTAATATCCTTTGATCCTATTGTTGTGCTTTTAACCCAGATGGAAAACTAAGCACCATGCTCCCTCTTGCTCAGCCACTTGCTATCACCTCTACCCCACAGTGAAATGGGGAGGAGAATCAAAAGTAAAACTTGTAGGCTGAGATAAGAACAATTTAATCTTTGAAACCAAAGTAAAATACAGCAACAAGGGTAAATAATAGATGAAGTAATAATAATAATACTGGGAAAGGAAAAGACTCAAATAAGTGATGCACAAGACAATTGCTCTCCCTGCTCTGACTGATGCCAGACCCCATTCCCAAATCCAGAATTGCCACCCTCTGGGTAACTCCCCCATTTATACATTGGGCATGACATCCCACGGTGTGGAATAACCCTTCAATTAATTTAGGCCACCTCCCAGCTATGCTCCCTCCCAGTTTTGTTTTCATACCCTTTCACTCCCTCACTGGCAGAGCATGAGACAGAGAAAAGAGAATTCCTTGATTTAGGAACAACATAACTCTGCAAAACCCAAAACATCAGTGTGTTAGCAACACCATTCTCATTCTGAATCCAAAACACAGCAGTGGAGCAACTACTGAGGGGAAATTAACACTACCAGGAAACCAGGACACCTATACATGTTTTGAGTAGGACTGAGATGTGATCAGATTTTTGCAATGATAGAACTATTGCCACACAATTGCCAATTTCCTGCAGCGTCTTCTTTCTTTCACCTTTTTATCATTTGTGACAAGTGCAATTGATGTCAGTTAAAAGTGTTTTTTTACTTACTTAATATTGTCCTGAAGTGCCTCTAACTCATTGTGGTCCAATTTTTAAAGTCTTCCATGAATGTGAAGTTTTAGTAACTCAGGAGTACAGGCATCATCATCAGATTTTAGAGCTGAAAATCTCTACAGTTTAGAGGGAAGTCAGTGAGTGATTCCTCAGCCTCTGCATGTTATGACACTTGCTTCCACACACTTATATTACATCAGACTAGTGAGCAGTAACTAGGTACAAGTTTTTGCTTCTCTGTAATATGACAAGAATGGTTGTGAAAAATGAAAAAAAATCCCTTGGTACACCTATATAGCAGCTTGCTGACAGTCTCAACACCTTTTAATTTTTTTAATTAGTGCATTTAAAAACACACTATTCTTACTTTGGTTGTCTAATGTTTCTGCCCAATTTTTTGGTAAATCACCTTATGGGGAAAACAGATACATGTGAGAAAATCTCTCCCAAGTTGAGCTGAATTCACTGGATGTTGCCAAAACATGAACCAAACAATTAAATCAGTACTTGGAAAAGGTTTTGGGAGACAGATTTCTGGAATGCCTATACTTTTGTAAATGTAATGAGGCAGTGGACTGAACAGAGAATATTACTGGAGAAGATTCTTTCTCAGTGTGGGCGTACATAGTTTCTTTCCCAGATCAATCAGTGGTTAGGAAACTGCCTCCAGCTGGGGAAATGACTGTGTAGTTCCAATGGGGCACTGTCCTGGAAGTCTGAATGTGCTGGTTCAGATCACAGTCAAAGAGTGTTGCAAATGCTGAGCTTGTTGGATATAAGGAGACCTTTGCCTGTCTTTGAAATTTTTTGGTTTTGATTTAAACATAAGATGAAGAAATGCCATCTGAAAAATTTTTGATTTATTTATTGTTTTAGTTGGTAATTTTGGATGGTTCTCACAAATAGATGAAGGGAAATAACAGTTTGCACATTCATTTTGAGCAAGGGTGTTTAGCAGACAGCATGAAAGTGAGATTTGTTCAGTTAGTGCAGTTTGAATGCAAAGGGAGTGCTCACCATCAGCCATTAAACATCCCAGCTGTTTGCCTGGGAAGTCACATAGGGCACCTTCTAAGCATTTTTGTCATTATGGACTTACACTTATTGCATTGGACAGGAACTGAAGAGATTGAAGTAAATCATGCCATTAGAGTAAAAATAAGAAGCTCTCACATGATCCATTTCCAGCTCCCAGTTTATGAACCTGTCTGTTCCTGAGGACATAATATATGTTTTGTGATGCAGAATCCTGAAGCTCCACTTCTCTCAGTGGAAAAAGGGTCATTTTCTCCTGCAGATCATTTCAGGCTGGTATCAGTGCTTTTTACTGTGCAGCTTTTCTACTCAGGTATAACTGAAGCTCATTGGTTTAATGCAGCTCTTGGCTCACCTTCTGCCAGACCTGAGCCTCAGCAGAGTGAGCTCTCCATCAGCTGCAGCAGGTGGAACTGGCATGACAAACTGTTTTTGAGGTGACAGTGAAGATTTTTGTCTTGTAGTGCCTGATAGAAAGGCTGCAAAGCCTCCCATTTCCCTGCCATGCCCCTCAAGTTTCTCCAGGCCCTGTGCCACCAGCAAATAAAGCCTGCAAGTGCATTGCAGCTCTTCAGTCACACATTTTAGAGTTACTGGCCCTCCATTAAGAGCTCTGCAGTGTATTTGGATTTTTCTTCTGCAATGAAGGGAAAGGTGAGAGTAGATGAAAACTGGTTCAGTTTTTTTCAAAAAACTATAATTGTGACATTCTGCATGGGAAGTTCCACTTGCAAAGATGAATGTTTCATTAATTTTTAAGGATGTGAAACTATACTGGAACATTAACTAGAGCTTTTGCTATCTAGCCAACGAATTAATACCATGCAATAGTCATATTATTTTACTCTGTTAAAATAGTCATCAAAAACTTAGCTAAACTTAAAATGGTGAAACATCAAAGTGCACTTTTATTCTTATGAGTGATTACTTAGAAGAAATTATTAGTTATCTCACTGAAAAATTACTCTGAACTCTTCTTCAAAAAAACCTTGAATAATGCAAATCTCAAAGATGCTGCCTAAAAGAGATGGAGCAAGTTCTATTATTCATAAACAGCATTCTGTCTCTGGAAATTGATTATCTCTAAACCTCATTTACTACTCAATACCCTGTTAGCAGACAAACACCTGGTGGCTAGATATGACCATTGTATTAATGCAGTGGTTTCCTCTCCTCCTTTAAAACAAGTTCTCAGGTAATGTTGGAAATAACAAGAGAAAAGAGAGCTGATTGTCTTCTTCCCTACTTGTGGTATTGTGTAGTCATCCATATAGTCCAAAAAATGCACTAGACTGTCTGACCCGTGGGAAATGATTATATAAAGCAGGAAGCAGTCAAAAAAAAAACAGTGTGTGTAAAGCTGGCTGATTGCTTGTTATCTTTGAAAGTTCACTGAGCAGGTATGGTTTCACTAACAACAATTTTCCTAAATTTTGCCCCTAGTTTTCAGCTTTTTGGTTAATGTGTATCCTCTCCTGGCCCAGTATAAGCAGTTTTGCCAGAGAAAGGCAAAAGGATTTGGCAAACTGAGTTATCCCAAAAGAGTCCACAATACAGACTACTGATATATCCAGGAGAAAAGGCCACAGAAGAATCTTAGGAAAGGATTTGTATACCTCTTACTTGGGAAATTTTTCTGTTGAAACAAAGCTTGCTTTACTTCAGTTTTGGTATTCTGTTGCTTTCCAGAGTATTAAAAACGAAGAAGCACACATAACCACATCCCTAAGGACAGTTAGAGCAGGATGGAAGTAGCACATTCCTAAAATGTTTATTTTATAAGCTGAATGCCAGTGCAAAAGGCATTTTGGGTTTATATTATGCACTTGCATCTTGGGTGCTACTGAGACCAACTTAAGTTTAAACTCATTATATTAGGTATAATGATCCCAAGAACATTAAGGCAAGCATTAAAAGCTCCCCCAAAATAGCAATAAAGCTACCTAAAACATCACAGAATTGACACCTTTTGTCTCCAGGTTTGGAGAATCCAGGTGTGATGTACTGCATGCTGCAGTCAGAGGATGCAAGTTAGAAATATCTTTGGGAAACACCAGAGGAGTATGTGGCTTGTACGTGCCAAGTTACAGTGCCTAAGTGTAGTGCAAAACTAACTCAAGAATGTTTTGTAAATCAGGAAATATCACTAAAAGACACCATCTAATCTTCCCTCTGAGGAATTTGTTTTCAAGCAATCTACAGCATCATCAGCTGCATAAAATGTCTTCTGTTCCCTTAATACATTCTGTTTGTTTAATTGTACCATTTTTTGTTAGCCTCTTTTGTACTTATTGGCAGGTAGAAATCAAAATTTACTAGACTTTCATAAAGCCAGATGTTTTTATTCTATTTATCCTTCCTGCAAATACAAGAATGCAGCCTGAGTAGGAGGAAAGAGCACAGCTGCACTGTGGGAAGATATGAAATGCTCTTAAGAAAGGTATAATACTACTTCATCCAAACCTACTCATATTTTCTTATTACTTTTTGCATTTTAAATATATGTTATCCCTTTTCCAGAAGAACATTCTCATGGTATTCTGAAATCCTCTCTTATTGAAATAGAAGCCTTAGAAGAAATCTTTGTTGTTGAAACATATTTTCTGGTTTGCTTATGATGTTATAAAATTTTCTGACCTCTAGTATGAGCACTGCAAATTCTCCAAAACAGATTCTGCCACTGAAAAGTTGCTAAGCAACTAATCCTGTCTGATCTATTGTAGTTCAAATAAATGAAACAGACGTATAGAAGAGAGTTTGTAAACCTAATGGGTTGTAAAAAACAAACCTAAACCCATAAACAAATAGATATATAATGTATTTAATAGCAAAACAAATAACTGAAGGAAAACAAAAGAAAACAGCCAAAACTCCCTGGCTCACAAGAAGTATTTCAAGACTTTCTAAAAAAAAGCAGAAAAGGGTCAACATTGTCACTTCACAGATCCAGATTAGCTGTCACTTCTCTCTGCTCTTTGGCATCCTTAATGGTTATTTAATGTCCTTTTGCTGGGTATTTTTCCATGCATGATATAATAAGTGTTACTTAGATAGTTAAAAATAAGCTCTTATTCATCTTTCATCTTTTTTTTTCTTAAACTTAGCTCTAGAGTCAGGGGAAAGCTTCTCTGTGCTTCCACTGTGCCTGCCATTGTTTCAGACTGTTGTTGCAGTCTGGCCTTCAGAAGAAGGAGGAGATGCAGCTCTTTTCTGAGACTCAGAGGAGGGGCCACTGACCTGGGGGAGCCCTCCAGGCACCCATCACATTTGCAGCCAAATAGCTTTTCATGTTTGAGGCAAACTATGCACATTTTTTGTCATCCTGGGTGATTATGAGGGTTTCTTTTCCTATCTTGCTTTGCCTCCTGCAGGTTCGTATTGTTGGATGGATAAAACTTTAGCTTTTATGCTTTTTATGCTTAGCTTTTATGCAGCTTCAGCTGGTGCCATAGTTTTCTACCCTAATTACCTGTGCCTGTGATTTTGACTCTCAAAACTTCTGTAATTTATGGTAACCACTGTAAGATTAACACTGTAATCCCTTGGGGGCTTACATCTCTACAACATGTTGTGGATTCTTCCCTTCCGTGATCAGGACTTCAGTGCAAGATAGTAGTCACAAAATTTATTACATATTTTTAAGGGAAAAATAAACTGTTCTTATTATACTAAATCCTGCAGTTTGATTTCAGCTCTTTCAGGCTCTTACACCCACAAGTACCAAGATGTCTGTGGTCTGGTTGTGGTACTTGGTTGAAGACAAGGACAAGGGGCTGTGTCTGCATCTTTTGGCTACTGCTTGGCTGGTAATAACAAAATGTGTTTTGGACAGATGTTTTACATCCAATAGGAAGCATCAGCTTACAGTATGCTAATGCTTTGTCTCAGTTCATGCTTGCTTCACTTTTCTTAAATCTTGGGTCTGATTGCTGCCTATTGACTCTTCTCTCTAGTTTTAAATGTATGAGACACATGTATAACCCTTTCCTCTTGGTCCAATGAACAAAACTGTGGTATAAGGGATACATCACAATAACCTTTTAGCTATTCTGCTGGATTGAAGATTGCAGGTCTTCTGCTGATGGTCTGTCTGGCCCATCTGCCAGAAACAGGATTCATACCAACCCTAAGTCTATAAACTGTTACGTATTTCTGCACTTATTTATGATCAGAATCACAGTTCTTTACTTACAGACTGTAGGCCTGGGAGGTGTCTTTGAGATGAAATGTTGTTAATATGGAAACAGAAAATAAAACTTCACAATTGTACTGTGAATTCGTGTATTAATTTATATGCTGCAAAAGCTACATTGGAGGTCCTTAAAGTCATTAAAGACAGAAGAAAACTTGAAAGTGAAAATAGTGATTTTAAGAAAAGTTAATGAAACAAAAAAGAATACCAGTAGCCTTCTTTCACCATTCCCAGTAAGATGTTCGTCCTTCTCAGGCCTGACTCAAAGCTAGGGCTTTTCCACTGACTTGTTTGAGCCAAGCCTCTGTTTTATTTTAGTGTAAAAACTACTTGATCTAAGGTAAAGGCCAATACATAAGTCAGAATTGAATAAGCACCTCAAATCAAATTATTTTCTCATTATTATTCACTTGAGAAACAACTTCTGTTCCAGCCTTGTTAAGTTGTTTGACAGAGAAATCAGTCACTCCTCAGAAAAAAAGGAATGGAAATGAGTTATTTCTATTTTCTCCTGGTGTTTATGCAAGTTTCCCCTTAAGCACTTACCAGATTGAAAGCTTTTCATCTAACACTTTAATTCTGTACACCTTTTCCCTGGGACCAAGAAAATAAAATAATAGCAGTACTTAATGGAAAGAAAAAAGTAATCACTGGAGAGGAAACACTCCAGGAGCTGGTAACTCTCACATCCTACTGAATACAGTCAGCATAATTATTAGACCTTTTTAATGACTATCATTGCATGTGAGCTCTAATCATGGAAATTCCAGGTGCTGGTCTGGAAAGAGTTTCTCTCATGATGCAGGCAGGAGGATTAGGGATTTGCAAAGTGTGTTTTTTAAACAGGTTTTCTCTCAGCATGCCAGATTTTATCATTTTAAGGAGATACTGGGAGTGAAGAGCTGATCTGAAACTCAGATGTGTGTGAAATGCTTATGATTTGCAGATACTATGTTTTGCAGTATTCTAAAGAAACTTTTTAGTCTGTCATGTATTTCATTTACCAAACAAGTGTCATATTCTGATTTCTCCTCTGGTGCTGGTCACTCTGTGCTATTCATTTTGCCACTGCTTTAGGAAAGGACATGTCACCTTTCATTTCCTTGCAAAAATCCTTATCCTTCTGACACCTTCAGATTTGATCTCACAAAATGTTATTCAAAGACCAGGGAGGAAAGAGTTCCCATTGGTGCAGCATCTGTGTGAGGCTCTGCAGGAAGCAGAAACTCATGATGAGGCAAGTATGGGGGATTCTTACAGCCTCTCTCATGTTATGCCTGCAAAACCGTCACCACACTTCTTACCAGCAGTGCTCATGAGGATTGTTCCTCCAGCTCTGCAGAGATCACAACCTGCTTGAAAAGTAGCCTGTTGAAGCCAAGTGAGTTGAAGATGTATGCCAACGTAGTTTTGCTTTTTTCTCCCCTTGTCTAGCTCTAGCTTTGTCTCATTTCATGACACCTACTGCACAGGTGTTAATTATTTTCTTGGTGTCTCTCAGACCCATTTATTTACCTTCGTCTAGAAGGAGTTTCTTTGTCTGCCTCTTCAATATGCAAACACATTATGCTTTCTGCCTTCTCTCACCTTTATTAGCTTCCTCTTTACTCCAATCTGTAGCCTCACAGGTTTTTATTTCCTGAAGCCTTGCAAATGACATCAAATGACTAAACAACAAAGCTTGTTTGAGGAAAATTTATCAACACAAGCAAAGTTTTGCAGAGTCCTAATTCATGGTCCTGTGGCAAGCAGAAGACATGACTGACAGACTTTTAGTCAGTAACACTGCCGGCCCAGAACTAATAAGCAATTATGTTTCTTAAATAATGAGCAAATATGACTCCTGCCTAAGAGTTCTGTATTTGGTTTCTCACTGCTAGGCAGCAATTGTGCTCAATACTTAAATTTTGCTTCAAAGCTGAATGTTAGAAATTACCCAGAGACTGGGCAGAAAACATCTGCTTTCCTTTGTTGTGTGCTCTGTATGTGGACTGTTACTATGTGATGTCTTTTGGTTTACAAAAGCTGACTTTAGTCCTCAGGAAGAGCATGTTTTGAAATTTAATTTCTCATGTCAGGGTAAAACTTCTCTTAGGAATTGTTGATCTGTCTTCTGGTGCAAATAATTTAGAGTAGTCTTGTCTTCGCAATAGTGTAGGCTTTCACAAACCCCAATGTGATTTTTTCCTCGTGCAAAACCCCATTCCTGCTGCTTTCTACTAAGAGGACAGCAGGTGTTGTGAGACAGTGGAGCAGCAGACTTCAACTAAGCCTGCTGCTGCATTTTCAACATCAGCCCTGGTGTAAACCAATTAATTCCCACAGTCTGTGTCTGCCCAGAGTGCTCACAGTACTCTGCTATGGGCAGTAATAAAACTTGTCTTATAACCTGAAGGTCCACAAAAAAGAGGGTAAAAAGTATGTAGTCCACAAAGGGTATAATACTGCAGATAATCAGAAGCTTCTCAAGAGCTCTGCCTTGAATGTGGGGTATGGATATTTTTAAGTGAGACTGACATCCAAATATTGCATTTTTCTGGAGATAAAGCAAATAAATCCATCCATCTACCCAACTACCATAGTGCAGCTGGAGGCCAGAACTGTGAGTGTGTGTGAACCCAGTGCTCCTGAGTTTGAGAATAACCCAGGAGCTTGACAACTAATTGTCATCAGAAGGGAGACAATGGACTGGCAGATGATGGAGCCCCTTGGAACCAAGTGAGAGACTCACCTTCTGGCCACATTCACAATTTGGTATTAAACTATAGGATGCAGGAACCCTTCTGGTATAACCTTTTATCCAGCCCATATGCTGGATAAAAAGCTCAATATCCTGGTGGGATGATCTGACCTTTCCTTCCAAAGGTGGTCCTGGTGGCAGAACTGATCGAATAAGTATGCAGCTAAACCCCTTGTAAAGCTATTTGTGCAGAAGAAGTCATGCAGTGCAGCCTTTTGTATTAAACTATTCAAGACATTTCGTGTTTGGTTTCTAAAATACACAGTGATGGACTGAGCCTGTGCTTGAGTGGTCCCATAGGAGTGTAGCCAGCTGGGCTATAGGGACTAAGAAGGGCAGAGGTATGAGGGATCTCACTCCACCCAGCTCAAGGGCTTTTGCTGCAGACATAGCTCTCACCATCTAGAAAACAAGCTACCACCTTATTTGGAAGTTTTGATTCCCTGAGTGAACATTACCTCTTGCCAAGATCTCAGTAAGTTTGTTTTGCTCTTCAACTGGCTGTATGTGAGTGTCCATGCAATAGCCCTTAGGTCTGAGCCTTCATTTTTTTACCTTAAGCTGATACTGATCACTTCAGACATCATGGCTCTCCGGACACAACAATGTGACAGCAGACACAAAGATGACATAGTTCATGAAAAAAATTGCAAGGATCCTGTCCTAGAGGACTGGCTGCTCTATCTGCTCCCCCGCCCTAGGATTTTGACCTAAGAATTTCTGTAGATATTGTGCTGGAGAATGAAAAGCCAACAGCTTTCTCAATGAATGAAAGTAATTTAATAAGAAATGAGGAGGAGAGTAAGAGTTGGCTCAAAATTCTGCAGCTGTTCTGCTGTTACAGTTATACACCCTGTAATGAGCTTCAGTATTTACAAGGACCCTGCTGTAGGTATAAGCGTCCAGAAAATAGAACCCTCACTCATCCACAGCCTCTCCAAACCAGCATCCTCCTCTCCTGGTGATCTGAGCACTTTCAGCTGAGATGGGACCAGCCTTTGTCAGCTGAGAGTGGGAGCAGTGGTGACAGTGAACTGGCTGAAGAACAGCCTGTGCAAAGTCTGGTCCTGCAGCAAGGACTGTGACAGGTGGTATCTGGGGATGCACTGGTGTCAGCTCTCTCGGTATCAGCTCCAAAAGTTTCTCAAAAAGTTTCTCTTATCCTGCCTGGAGATGGAGGCTGACCTGAGATTGAGTGAAATATCAACAGTTCTGCCTTGTGCATGGCATATTCAAATGGTGTATTTGACTTCTGAAAACATTTCTTGGTGCTTCCAAAATAGTTGGAAGAGGGAGACAAAGGAGCACAGAGCTTTAAAAAGAAGGACAAATATCTTGCATACCTTCTTATATGTCTTAACCTAAACTGTATCCCAGAAACAGACAAATTAAGTTTTTTATAGAGAGAAAACAGTAGCTTACCAGGTTGCTAATATTTTTTTAAAAAGTAACAGCCCTGCACATGAGACACTGTAATTCTGAGAGCACCCTGGTGCAGGCAGAAGTCTCCATTTATTCACAAAATTCACACAATCAGCTCCACAGACCAACAGGGACATTTACAAAATTTCTTAGACAATCTGGCCTCTGAACTTGGGTGAGGTGTTTAATCACCCCGATGTCATCATGAAGTGTTTTCAGATTATATGCAAGGTAGCTGAAGAACTTTATGAATATGTCCTGAGAGTAAGGTACTTTTTACGTCTAATCAATGACAAGCAGTAGCCTTGTTTTAAATAGTGGCTTTCTGCTGATTTAAAAAATGAATTCACTTTACCCTTAGTGATAAAAGAATGTGATTAGGGGGTTCCAAGGCCAAACACTTAAACAGCACAGAGTGTCAGAATTATGTTTCCAATCTCATTTCAGCTGCCACTTTATATCTTCTGATACTGTAATTACATGTACACTTGTTTTTCTTCAAAGTGACCCATGACTGGTTGGTGCTTGGTTACAGGAGCAGTTATTTGTTATTTATTTTATCTTCTTTATTGCACACACTTCAAACTCTACTGTGAAGACAGAATAATTAATTCTTCAAAGGCTTTTTAAAGGTGTCTGTGAATGTGTAACTCTTTCTTTTCTATGCTTTAAACATAAAACTTCATATATTTCTGTGAATTAAAAGGAGCATTTGAATCTGTTTCACTGATGGGAGGGATGATTTTAACAGCAACTATTGCAATTGTGGTACAATTTTTGATGTTACAAAGTGGTTCACTGTCATATGCCACAGGAAGATGGCAAAGAGCTGTTGTCATTGCCTTCAGTGGCAGCACTGAGAGCTCAGCTGTTCTACATTCCACTGTGCTCAATAGCACTTGAAAAAATGTGTCATAGACATGGAGATTTGTAAAGCATTGAGGCAACTCGTCTTGTGTTACTCAGGAACTCTGATAGAGACACCAGAACTGAAATACAACTCTTCCTGGCAGTGTTTAAGTGTGCAAATGAAGAAACCTCTCTGTTACACCACAATCATCCCTCCTGTTACTCAGAACTTGTCTATCAGCCAAACAGCTCAGCACACTGAGGCACACAACTAAATATTGGCAGCTGATCTTATTGTAACTCTGATTTCTGTACACCCAGTTCTTCAATCTAGATTACTGTTCTTGTGTTCCTCTATTTTGGCCCTTCTCCAAATTGTCCAAATACTGCCCAAATGGAGTTCTGAAAGGAAAAAACCCAACCAATTATAGTAAAAACTGTGACTTTACTGTGAACAAATTCCATGAAAGAAGTGGACTCCTACATCAGATTGGTAACAGCAAAATAGCCTGGATCATATCCTCTTGTAAAGGGTGACAATTTTGTTTCATATTATATATTATCATCACAGAAAATATGGATTAGTGGATTAAACTAAACTATTTTATATAGCTTTGAAGGTCATCTTTTGTAACTAAACTTGAGGTCTCAGTGTTAGTATTCCTGAAATGATTTAAGCTCTCAAGATCACAGGTTGAATATTTGTTGTGATGTGTATATTTTTATGAAGATACCTGTTTTCTCCCATTTCTTTTGTCTTTTTTTTTTCCTTTTTTGAGAACACTAATTTGATCACCTACACATATTGTTGTTAGGAATGTTAATACTAATAATTACAACAACAACAATTGCCACCATCCATGAGGAAAACTGATGCCACAGGTAAGTCAACTACTTCTTTGAGCAGTTTACTCCAATTCTTAATAAACCTTTAAATGAAGAATTTTTTCCTGTGTTCTGTATAAACTTCATGCCTTCATTCTTTCAGTCTTTACTTCACTGCCTATTTCTGGCTTATGTTGTAGTCTAGTTCCACTGAACTAGGTAGATTTTTGTTCTGGGCCGTTAAGGCAAATGTCATAGGTTTATAAGCTTATGATAAAATATTTGCTATCTAGGCAAAAAATTCTTGCTTCTCTTTTATTTTCATCTGGTGTAAACAGAGATGCTGTTTAAATATGAATTCTTCTTTCTGCTGGTTAGACATCACTAGCTTCTAGCTAAATCTGGTGAACAGCTTCCTTTTTTATGATTCAGTCTTTAGGTAACAATGCCATGTGGTTATCCACCTTATGATGAATTCTAGCAGCTAAAAAAGTATTTCTATTCTTTGACAAAAGAATTAATGCATGTGTCTAAATACATTTCATAATGTATTTTTACAAGACTTCTCCCATGCAGAAAGAAAATATTTGTCATGGCTGATAGATTAGGTGTGTTCCCTGGTTAACTATTAAAATTGTTGATACTTATTCTGCTTCATCTGCACTATTTTCAGGGTGTAAGTCCTGACAAAAATTTATGTTGTTCTTGGATTTCTCATTAAATGCTTGAAAAGAGCAGCAGAAGATGTATGGTCAGAAATATTGCCATGTAAAACACCAAAAAATTGTCTGGGCAGAATAATAATTCTTCAGAACATCAAGAATAAAAATAATATTAGTCATTTTGAAAGTAATAGTAATAGTAAAAAAATGTAATTCTAATAGTTCTAGTGATAGCAATAGTAACTGCCAGTGTCCCAGCCACAATTTTGTGTAGGACAGCAGACAGACAGTCTTTTGATTCTTTCCTGTCTCAGGGGATATCTGGATCTTCAGCTCAGGCTGTATTAGATTGTGAGTAACAAGGGTTTTGCCATTGTCTTAAGAGGAAGCAGAAACTCCCTCTTGATCTTTTTAGTCAAAATTTTCTACCGAATTTATCTGCTACACAAGGCTGAGACCTTATATCAAAGATGAGCTAGGAGCTCAGATCCCTTAAAAATCTTGAAAGTGTGCCAGATTTCCTAAGTTGTTTATGCCTGTTTGCTTAGGCTGTAGATTAGTTAGAGTAAAATAAGATAAAGTAATAATTGTTAGTTCAGAGGGTTGTGTTGGTTATTTGTTCAGGAAACTCATGTGAATGCACATTTTTCTTCTGTTGCTTACTGGAATTTTAATCTTAGGTTGTAGCTGTCTGTGAGACTGCTGTGATGAGAGCTAAGCTCTGTGTTCTTCGAAGCATCCACAGCAACCACTTCCCTGCAGCATCAAAGCACTGGGAATCAACATGCTAGCAGCTAATGTCTTGAGGAGTTGCACAGTTTCCAGTATCTTCAGTGGTTTTTTTTCATAGGGCCCCAGACAGTAAGACAGTTGGATATAATTTCATCCTTGCCTTGCTTCAACATAAGCTAATTAGGAAGCTCATTATTTATTTGGCACAAATTTAGCATAACAAATCAATTTAACAGGGCACAAGAGACAAAGTAATTTAAAATGAAAGTCAGAATCAAGATGAAATAGCAAGATGGAATATTTTAATTTCTAATAATGCACTAACATCCTACTGGCTCTGTGGGTCTCAGAGGTGTTTCTGACACAGATAGGTCAGCACCAACCTCCCAGAGAAAGGCAGGGTTCACTGATCAGTACTTTCTCTTCCAGGTGGCACTACCTCTCCTCCAGTCATTCCCTTCCACTGCCATTACTCTAAACAAGATGGATAATCTGAAAGAGGGAAAGTCTCTCACTTGAATAGAATAAAATAGTTGGAAACTAAAATTTATGAAAATATTTTGGTAAGTTACGCAGTGATAGAAGTTCCAGTGATCCCTATTCAAGTTAGGTTGGAAACAGATTTGTTGGGCTGATGTGGAATCCTGGTAACCTACACACCATCCCTAGGATTAGTTTTTCCATGATCATGAACATTTTGTTTTAAACTTAGAAGGTTTGTGATGAGATTTTTAAAAATTGCCTTTTTAATTGCTTTACAGAACTTTAAAAATTTATTACCAAGATTAGTGTAGAGCAAAATTCTCAGCTAGTGTAAGTATCTTTGAAGTCAATATAATTATATTCATTATCACTTGGAGCAATTTGGCTCCATCTATTTTAGAAGTTTCACATAACTGTCTACCTTGAATCTAACAGTTCTTACATGGTTTATGAGATTTAAGGACAGCACATTTTCCAACCAGTGTGGAATCTGGAAGGTTTACTCCTTCTGTTCAAAGCATGTAGGAATTGTAAACATTTACAGTTACCAACATGATCTTTCTCATTTTAGCAACAGCTTTGGTTCATTAGAAAAGAGACAATGAGACTTGCTTGAGTGATGTTGCACATGAGGAAGAGAATAAAAAGCACAAATCCTGCACAATTACACATGTCCTCCTGCTATCTGTCAGAAAAGGTGAAGATTGCTGTGCTTTCTAGAGATAAATTTGTCTGATACTCCTACTATTTGTCTTTTTTACTTCTACTTACCTCATCAAGTCCTAACACAAACCCTGGGCTGGAGACAGATCTGGTGCAAAACCCCCCAGAGGATCTACACAGACTTACACCAGGGGGAGAGGACAGGGCAGAGGTGAAATAGTGAAGGAGTCACCAGGAATGTTTACTGCTCAGTGCTGTAGTGTGATGGTGGTCTTTCACATAATTCATCCAGAGGTGGAGACATATCCACTCCTGCAGATTTCATGTGCTGAAGCCAGTGAAGAGCAGTGCAAGGACGTGCTTGCCTCTCTTCCTAGAAAACTCTGATCTCAGGGTTTGAGGTTGCTAATTTCTAAAGCTGTCCAGAATTGTGACATGTCTGTTATCTACATATTGTATGTGTGATGAATAAAATTAAACTGATACAAATTCTTTGGCATTCACAGTAGTTTAGATTTTGCAAGTGGCAGAAATGTGCTGAGAAGTCATATTCTTATTCAAATATGGGAAGCCCTTGCTATGATTCAGTAAGAAGATACACATGCAGAGTGCAGAACGAGTCTCAGCTGGGATCTTGAGTATTCAGGTACCTATGGTGCACGATTTGAAGCAGATGACTTTCTCTATTCTGTTTAGAAGTGTGGAGGGTGAGAAAGGTCTTCAAGCAATCTTTGAAAATATAGGAGCCCGGCCAGATTTTCTCCACAGTTTAACCAGCTTTTTCGACGGCTTTTAGTTATAGATTTTTCCATTGTGCAAGGAAGCAGAAAGGCATAGTGTACTTACTACCTTCCTTTTCCTGAAAGACAAAGGAGAGGGCTTTTTCTGCAAGACATCTGTATGTGGGGCATGAGTTCTAAGAAACAATTTTATGTCTATTCTTTTTTACTTTCTTCTTTCCTTTATTATTATTTATTATTATTATTATTATTATTATTTTTCTGTAATACTAGAGTGTTCCACATTGGAAAGAAATTACCTCAAGATAGGCAAGAAAAAGATCCATAAAAAAGAAAAATGCAACTATTTTACCCCATTTCTCTTTCCTCTGACAATATCTGTGTTTTGTGATAGTACACATACATTCCTCGCTGGAGAGTACTTACACTGATTTATAAAAAGGTACATAAAGGGCAAAAGACACTTTCAGATACAATAGTAAGCTGCAAACAATACAGCAATTTCACCACCCTCTCTCCATTAGATTTCATGTTTGTGCATTTAAAGAGAAAAGGAGGGTCTGGAGACTACTGTTGTAGACAGTTAAGAGATTTGTAATTCTTGACTATTGCTGATCTGTCCACAAAACTGAGAGACTGTAATTGGTATTGGGGAACCAAGGAAGGATCTGCTTCTACAGAAGAGGTGGGAAATGGTCATGATCCCAAGTGATGGGGTTTTGGTCAAAGAGAAGAATAACATTCCATTTCCTTAAAGCCTATAGATGGAAGTCTTAAGTAAGCTGCAGATCTTTGATTGTGTGTGTGCCTGTGTTTTTCTGTAGCACTGAAAGCAAAGGGAGGTGACTTGCTTTCCACACTAAACCATCTTGATATCTCTGCCGTGTGAGGATCACCTCCTGTAGCACCTTATGCAGTGGTTTGTTCAGCAGTATGAATTATTTGGAACACAGGATATTTACTACATCAGAGCAAATGGGCAGCCATGTCACAGACTTAGTGGGGACACTGGTGTCCAATCCTGGAAAAATGAAGAGAGAGGCTACATCTGTACCAAGATATCCATCTGAAACAATTTCACCTTCTTTAACAAAGCCTCTTAAGAAGGCATAAACCTTGCTCTGCTCAGAAACATAGAACATTTTCAAGTGTTTGCACAGGTCTTGAGCAAGTTGATGTTTGGTGAACCACTTTTTTTGACCACTTTTAACCCTGATGCTGTATCAGCAGGCATTGTTCTGACTCATTGAAATGCCTAATTTTTAACTGGAAGTTTCAAACTGTTCGATTTTTTGGATCAGAGATGAATATTGGGCAGGGGGAAGGAAGGAGGGAAGGAGGGAAGGAGGGAAGGAGGGAAGGAGGGAAGGAGGGAAGGAGGGAAGGAGGAAGGAAGGAAGGAAGGAAGGAAGGAAGGAAGGAAGGAAGGAAGGAAGGAAGGAAGGAAGGAAGGAAGGAAGGAAGGAAGGAAGGAAGGAAGGAAGGAAGGAAGGAAGGAAGGAAGGAAGGAAGGAAGGAAGGAAGGAAGGAAGGAAGGAAGGAAGGAAGGAAGGAAGGAAGGAAGGAAGGAAGGAAGGAAGGAAGGAAGGAAGGAAGGAAGGAAGGAAGGAAGGAAGGAAGGAAGGAAGGAAGGAAGGAAGGAAGGAAGGAAGGAAGGAAGGAAGGAAGGAAGGAAGGAAGGAAGGAAGGAAGGAAGGAAGGAAGGAAGGAAGGAAGGAAGGAAGGAAGGAAGGAAGGAAGGAAGGAAGGAAGGAAGGAAGGAAGGAAGGAAGGAAGGAAGGAAGGAAGGAAGGAAGGAAAGTTTCAGATATCAGGAATGAGGAAACTGCCAACAGAGAGGAATAACTACAGTCAGGACATACATCATTAGTATGTAGATTAAGTAATTCTGCATTGCTTGTTTCCTAGGATTGCTGGCTTGGTGTTTCCTCAGCCCAAGGATACCTTTCTCTACAGTCTTGATTCACTTGAGTGGCCCAGGACCCACGTGATGACAGCAGGAGTAGATCCAGGCCCACGCCCATCACTTCTGGTTATATGATCTACTTTATTGACTGACTCTCCTTGTAGTAATCTACCTATAACCTTAGGAGATTCCTTCTGAGGTATATTCAGATAGAGTGACTTGCTAGACAAGATTTCCATGCAGATACTTTCACAAAATTTGTCTCCAAAGGCCCAAATTATTCTTGTTTGGTTTTGAGTAAAACAAAGAAGCTAAAAGTGTTTTATCTGGATTCATCTACCAAAAATTTACCAAAAATTTGAATAAGCAAATAACCTTTTGAAATATGCAGACCCTTATCAGTCACCTAAATCAGAAACAATCACCACTAATGTAGATAATGGAAGGGCACACAGAAATATGACTGTCCAAAGAGAGTTGTTGGTTTCTTTTGATTAAATTCTGTGGCAACATTGCCACTGGGTTTTGTGGATGAGTGCTTTTGCCTAAACTACTTGCCCTTACTCTTTAATATGAGAAAACAAGAAGATTCTCAGGGTCCCATTTAAGGTATGTATGGGTTTGCCTGAACTGCCAAATCAACACCTAGATAAGAATATACAAGTACTGTGGCTGAAATAACAGGAACTGACACACTCCTTGGGGCAGAGAAAGAGACTGACCAAACCACTAGATATTTCAACTCCCTTCCAGTAAGAATTCCTGGCAACCCATGATATCAGATTTCTGTGCAGCTGTTCTTTGTGTAAACAAACACAGAGCTGCACTCCCAATCCTGTCATTAGCAAACTGGCTGGGATAGTAGCTCTCCTGCAGTATAAGACCATCACTCTTAATTACACAGATGTCTTGATATTATCTTCTTTTCTAAATGCATTAGGACACTTCCAGGTCTCTGTAGCAGAAATTGGAATAAGAGATAATTTGCAATACCCTCTAAGAAAAATAACCTGAATTTTCTACCTTCTTGCCTTGCTATGTCCATCTAAAACAGTGTTAATGTAGTGGAAAAACAAGATTTCTTACAAATTTCTGCCGATTTTCAGGCAAGTTTCTACCTTATGTTGATGTCATACAAACATGAGAGAATTTAGCACCTTGAGTTCCTGAAGCTTAATGGCCAGTTATGCAAAAGGGTGGGACAAAACTCACAATTGAAATCATATCTTGACTACACATAGATCAAAATTTAGGGTATAAATTCTTCTTATATATTCTTCTTATTCTTATTATTCTTCTGCTGCCTGAAGTCCTAATTTTCTCTGATAAATTCCCCCAGAATGTGAGTTACTATTTCTGGCAATGACTTGGTGAGCTGATCATGTACATGTAAAACAAATCAGGCAATCTTTCTGTTGGAATGTTCTTTTAACCATCTTGACTGATAAAGATTTAAGGGAAACAACCACCCACCTCAAAACCAATCATTACAAGTATGAAACAATTTGCAGGAGAAAAATGTGTAAAGGCAAAAGTGTTGAATATGGAAATATGGATCTGGGAAGCTATAACAAGGCAAGAATTGCGTAGAAAAAGTCACTGGGGAGCATGAAAGAGCAGTCCCAGGGCCAGTGGTATTCCTGTGCAAGGCTGGCCTCCTGGTTATGGCACTAGTTTGCTAGCTGTGAATGACTTATATGAGAATGAGTTATTACAAATAGCTTAGATATTTAGGTATCTTGTCAGAAATAAAAAAAACCAACAAAGTTTTGGATTTTTTCAAATTTGTTTTTAATTCTTAAAAGAAATGGATGGATTATCCAGGTATGAATGGAAAAACAATTACCAGATGAAAATACAGAAGAGCGATTTTATGATTTCTTCTTTTGATGCATTTATAGGCTGAACAGAAATGTGCCAAATAGAAACTCTTGTCCTGCCTCATGTCTCCCTAAAAGTTACCTCATTATTTTAATTTTCATGAAATCCTGCTGGAGAGGAGAGAACAGGGTGTATAAACCAGGCTTTCTGGGCTTTTTTTCTTCCATGAAGCAATCATTCATACTTCTCTTGGATTTGCAGAAATACTCAGCAGTTTATATGACTGGTTGTGAATATTTTTATGTGCAGTGTTTAAGAGTAGAGCAAAAGAAACAGGCTTTATGCAGGGGAGAGAGAAAATGGGAATGTTAAAAAAGTGTGGTTATTCTGTAGAAAACAAATGGGTTTTTAGGCACTTCCCTGTGAAAGAAGAGTGCCTGTTCATTTCACAGAACAATGGATAATATATTATAGAGGTTCTCAGAATATTGCAGGTGTTATGAAGTGAAACCTAAGGATGAATGCCTGTTATTATTAGGATTATTTTGGAAGGCTACTGAAATATTTTGTTCTTATTTGTGCTGAACATCAGAAAGATCAGTAACTGAAATCAGAAAGGATTAACAAAAGTCCCTAAAATTGGCCTATTCATTAGAAAGGCTAGGTCACTTAGCAGCCCAGAGAGAAATTTTAGATCTGCAGCAACACAGAAAAAGGTGGTGACTAAAAAGAAAAAGGACAATATAGTAAGAACAAATGAAAGGGTTTATAAAACTAGAAATTCAAAGGAGTAAGAGCAGACTGAATGGAGGTCAGACAGTAGCAATATAAAGTATAGCTGAAACTGCTGAATTAGCTCATCATTATGCAAACATCAAAAAGAGCTACTCTATCTGCAGGAAGAAGGGATGTGTTAGATTGGGAGCCAATGGAGAATGCTGACTTTTTGTTTGATATGTAGGAACAAGGAAAGAGATGGGGGTGGGATCCTGGATGGCTATCTCAGGGGAAGGTCCTGACAACTTTGCCACTCTGTGAAAAAAAATAATATCTCCAGAGGATGTGAAACACATCCTGCAAATCTCTGGCCTTTAAAAGGAGAGCATATTTGGGGACTAGAGTTCTGGCTGTGCAGTCAAAGAACCTGCAGTGGGCTCTGAAAATGCAGCTGGCCTCAACCCCTGGAGCTGATAAAAGGTGAGAACATCAACCATCCTCCAGGCCATGAAGTGTGGAAGCAGATGACATGACTTCCTGGCCTCTCATCCACAGTGAGTGAGAGCTGGGTAGATTTCCTCCACCACTGGAAAAGAGCCTGGCTTGTCTCTGCTCCCAGAGCATGTCCTCATGCCCAGGTTTGTTGAAATAGAGGACTTATTTGGTCATTTTTCAAACAATCAGGGGTTCACTGAATTGCAAGATTGCAACTTTTTTCTTTGTGTCAGGGATATTCACCTGAATGAAACCACGGCCACTTTACCATCAAGGGTTACTTGGTCTGTGGTGGGAGACTATAGATCTTCAGTTTTCTCTTCCTCGTGTTCCTCATGGCAGAGCAAGCATAGCAGGTGATTGGAGTGTTGAAGTGCCACTGGCTGTGAGTTGGGTCAGGCTTTATCTTATCTCATTTCTGTTTGAAATAAATTGTTGTTTTCTCTACCCCTGATCTTTGCATTTTGGGCCTCCAGTTCCCTCCAGCCTCCCCCCACCCCCTTGCATTCCTTTTTAGTTGCTGTGATCACACTGAAGCCAGTGGAGGCCCAGTGAAGGCCAGGATGCAATAAAAGTGATGAAGAGCAGGTAAAAAAAAACAGCCTAGAGTCTTTAGAAAAGTTAGATTTTGTTGTTTTTTTTGGGTTTTTTTTGTTTTTGTTTTTGTTTTTTTTTTTTGAGGGTGAGCATTGCAGCACTGAAAAGAATATGATATTCTTTGTCACAGAAAATGTGAATTGTATGTACTACCTGTAATCTTCACAAAAGGAGCTGGTTGAAAACAGCAAGGATGATAGCAGGGCTATCCCTCTGCTTTTTCTGTTGCTTACTCCATGTATTTCAAAATGGCAGAAGTTTTAGAAATCAGCAGTCAGGGAATGTCAATTAGAAGGTTTTAACATCTTCCTCAATGACTTTCTATCTTGCAGCAGGAAAGGAATTTCTTAGTGTTGGAAAATTCTGGAAAAAAGTAGACTTGGAGAATGTTCTCCAGGTCTTCATAGCTTTTTTTTTTTATTACATGTTTCTGTATTATTTTCAGGTTTGCTTGTTTAAATATTACTTTTGACACAACTGCAGTAAAACCCAGTCTGATATAGCAGTTGAAAATGTCCCATTGCTCATGGTCTCTGGATTCAGATGATAGTGCTATCTTTACAATCTCACTTTCATTTCCTTCTGAACCTCCTTCCAGTTATTATTTTACTTTCTTAAAATCTTTCTTTCATGCTATTTTGAGATCTCTTCTGCTATGTAGAAAGATGCAGTTTGAATCCAGCTGTGTAATCATCAGCAATCCAGAAGGCTGTAAATAGTGATGATAAGGAAAGAAGTTTGCTGGATAGATGGCAATAGTGGATGGAGCTTAAAAACACTAGTTTCAGAATTATTACAAGTGCTGTTTAAAAGAGAAACTGTAATGACATGGATATTGAAGTCACATGTGGAAGCAGATGTTATCCTTTGAGAGTTCCTGTGAAGCATTGCCCTTTCACAAAATTTGTTTTTTGGGTGCGTCAGAAACCCCATTCTAGCTTGTGCAACCTCATCAACACATAAACCACTGCTTATTCTGTGAAGCAGTCAAGGGAAGAGCCTTGTCTGATTTGGGGTAGAGGAGATTTCTTCTCTTGAAAAAGTAACTGTAAATCCATACAAATAATACAGAATTATTTTTCTTGTTCCTATGCTATGAATATTTAAAAATATTTTCTGGAGAACAATACCAAGGAAACCCTAGGCCTCTCATTTCTGAATATACAAGTGTCTTGAGAATAATGAGAACAGATCTGCAGTCTTTGTTCTGTTCAGATTATCAGCTGTCTGTTAATGATTAGGGTTTATTTGTACGAGTGATATATAGAAATGTTATTTGTCAATTAGTATATAAACATTTTTGGGTTTTATTTCTGTTTTGTTTTATATGCTGAAAATGGCAAAGAACTGGATATTAGAATTTCTCATTCTTTATATTGGCAAAGAATAAAACCTTCCATTGTGATCAATTGATATAATGGCACTGAAGCATCACATAGGAAGAAATGCTGACTAGAGAACACTAACTCAGGGTTGCTGTGGTTTATTGATGTATTAGTGGGACATAATTAATCAGCATCTTAGTGAACTCTACATTGAGGATCGATATCAGAAACACAACAGATGAACTACAACAACAAACACTTATAAAACCAGAAACACAATGGATTTGCAAAGACCTTTCTATGGCAAGTGCCAGGAAGGTCTAATCTAACCCCACTGGTGCAGCCAGAGGTATGCACACACAGCTGCACACACACCCTCACCCTCCATAGGCTCCAGGCCACACATTCCTCTCTTTGAGTTGTGTGGGTGCCTTGAGGTACTGACCAAAGGTGGACTGTCACAATTTCAGACTAGACCTCCTGGAACACTTCTTGAAGGGATGGATTACAGGGATATGGGGTTAAAAGAATAGTTAAGGAGTTATCACTCACATTACATGCAGTACTGCACACAGGAGACTGTTTTTAAAAACCATATCATCACAGCTCCTCCTCTGCTTGGGGATGCCCCTTCCCAAGCTTCTACACTGGGTACTGTATTGTGGGGGTAGTCAGAGAGGGAGTTTTGACAAGGGAATGTGGTGAGAGGACAAGTGCAATGGCTCTAAACCAAAAGAGAGAAGGTTTAGAAGAGGTATTAGGAAGAAATCCTTTACTGTGAGGGTGGTGAGGCACAGGAAAAGGTTGCCCAGAGTTGTTGTGCATGCCCCATCCCATGGATGGTTCAAGGCTGGCCTGGATGGGTCTTTGACAAACCTGGTCTAAGTGGAAAGTCACATGGTCATGGATTGGGGTGTGTCTTTCAACCCAAAGCATTCCATGACTTTATGATCCTATGACTAGTTTGATTTACTTAAATCCTCAAAGCATCTCAGTTTGGTAGCGAGTAGGATCCCATCTGATTTTGCTACTAACCTCCTTTTTGTGCATTTCCCACTGCATAGTCTGTGTGGGATTACATAATTTCAATGCTCCCTTCAGGTTTTGAGCAACCCATGAAACCATGCTGTATGCATTTATTGAAATGTGCAGGAATTAAAAAGTGTGAGAAATAAAGAAAAAAACCCAAAGAATTTATTTTTCTTAGTTTTGCTAATTGCTTTTGTATTTCAGGATTGGAATTCCTTCATCAAAGAATTATTGAAGCATAGCCATCTTAATTTTTCTCATTATTTAGGAAGGCAGAAAAGCAGTGGGATTGGAGAGAGGACTGAGACTGTAACTGGATTAATATCAGGCAAGTCCTCTTCAGTGTCTTTGTTTTCCAATCTGCTCTTTCCTTTACCTATTCCACTTCTCTCCCTGGTTTGATTAGCTGCCAAGAAAGCCTTAAGTGTTGGCTTCCTTTTCAGCATGGTGACTTCAAGTGTGTGCTTGAGGCTGTCTTTTAACAAACTGTGCAAGTAACTTAGGTGGCCATGTCATATTTCTCAGGCACTCTTCTGCACTGCTAATGTGAACCCAGTCTTGATTTATGAGTACACAGCTAACCCACTATCTTTTTCATCTGTGAGGATGTATTTCTTGGTTTAGTGTAAAATTTCATTGTGAAATATATAAGGTTAACCTGCACTGACACTGAATTTTAGAGTGTGTAAGTAGAATTAAAAATGAAGTACAGTACATCCACTTTTGTTCTATCTGAGAATCACTATTTTGTTTTACGAGATGACATCAGTAACAAATGATGTGCAAACAATAGCACATTAATTTGAAAATGCAAATTCAGGCAGATATTCCCAGCATAAGGCAAATGAATGTGAATGGCTCTGTCATTTGTGATACAAGTTTTATTCATCATTTGATTCTGGCATCAGTGAACAGTGTGGTGAGTACCTTTCCTCTAGGTTTTCTGCAGAGAGAAAATCTCAGGTGTTTTTTGATATCAAATATAAATTTTCACAAAAGCTTTCAAATGAAAAAAAAAATCAGATAGTTTAAATAACTAACTATCATGTTTTGACAGAAATGAGACACTCAAATCAATATTTTTTAGGTATCAGACACATTAAATGATGACTAGGCTGAAACTGCTTAAGGTCTGTGCTTGTAAAATATTTTTTAAAATTTTGTGACTATAAGAAGCTATGTGTCCATTGAAGCTTGTAGACAAATGAAATTAGAGAACTTCTTACTACAGTTTGTCTGTCACAGAGCATATAAGCAGACCTAGCAAAGCCTAGATTAATTTCAGGTCAAATTCATTTTGAATTTTAGGATTTCCTCAAGCAATTTGAGTTACATTTCATAACTTAATAAAAAGCTCCAAAAGACTCGCAAAGGCATAAAAGTAAACTTTGTTGCAGTACAGCTCTATCTGGGATTCCAACTAACATCACTGAAAGAAGAAAATGTCAACACTCCTACATAATATTGATCCATTTTGCAGAGGTCTAGTATCCATGATTAAATTTTGGAAGTAGCAGATCAGGTTTTGAGGAGATTATTAAACTCTTTGTAGGGTTCAAAATAAAGCTATGCTTTACAGAAATGATGATGACATTTTGTCAGAAATGCATGAAGCAGGTGACAGTATGAATTCTCCTTCTGGATTGGTTGTACATAAAATGCACCTGCTTGTCCAGTTTGTGTTATGAGATTTTCTGGTATGGCACATGGTCAGACAATGGTCTTGACAGATGTAGGAAAAAAGGAGTTAAACTTGTTTTTCTTGTCCAAATTCCTCCAGTAATGGCCATCTCTTAGCTTGCAGGTTCACTCAGCTGTTTCTATCTGTTCTCTGTTTTGCTTGCAGTAAGAATTTGTGGCCTTGTTTGCATTAAAGATCTATTTTTTAATATTACCTTGAGGAGGTAATGTATGAGTAAAAACTGTTGTAAATAAAGCTGGCCAATATTTTGTGCTGTCATTGAAAGATTTTCTAGATCCACTGCTGCAACTTCAGCAGTCTCTGGTGCAGCTCCTGGGCAAATGTATGTCCCTTAATTAATATTTGCATGCTGTATCTCAGGTTAGCTGTGAGGATTGAGCAGTAGCAAAAAAAGTTTGTATCTTATCAGAGTTAATGGCTAGTACAGACTAGTTACACAGCAGTTACTTCATACAAAGCACTATTCTGCATTGTGTCATGTGAAATTGCCATTAATTTATACATGTTAGTTGTAAATCTAAGAATAATAGCAGAACCCCACTATCCTCCTAGTGTATGTCTTCAGATCACAGATGAATTAATAAGGTAATTGTTTTTGCTGTGTGGCTCCTACAGTTTTGCTTGTTCTGAACATGTATAATATATTTGATCTAGTTGGTAGATTATCATTAGAATGATGTGGTTCACTGCACAGCTATTTATTCATAATATGTATGGGGATGACACCATGCAAGGGCTGCAGCATTGAAGGGTGGCTGTGGGTGAAAACTGGGGAAATGAAGTCAGAAGTAATCTCAGATTACTTCAGACTGTCACAAGATAAGCTTGCAGATGTCTCTCCCTTCTCCAGTGGAAAATATGACTTCACTTACATAATTAAAGACAGCTAAGTTTGCAAGTCTGAGGTTGCAAGCACTGGTGGATTCATTTGGATCTGTGTGGGGGGAAACAGGCAGGTAGCCTGAGGGGAATGAAGATCTCAAGCTATTGATCCAAGACCCATGCTCTGGCTCCCCAATTGATCCGACTGCTGATTGTGCAAGAGACTGGTAGGAAACACTGAAGGCAAAATACTGCTTGAAGACAAGGTGCAGGATTTAGGAAGAATAAGCAAGCACAGAAGAGGAGAGTTAAGTGATTCTGTTTTAGCACTGGGATTTCTGTTTCCAACTCTTAAATTTTTCTGCTCGTCTCAGTGGTATACCTAATTTTTCATCATGTATTGTCCTTGTGCTTTCTTGAGTGCTTCTTATTAAAGATTTGACCTTGAAAGGTAAAAATACTCCCAGATTTAGAGGTAGTTGAACATGGCCTTTAAATTTCTTTCACTTCTCAACATGACCTGAATTTACAACTTTCTCAAATGCTAGTGCCCTTTTTTGTCCTTCGTCTAAGATTTAATTTCAAAACAGGATGTCTATGATAGAAGAATATTGTCTTTTCTTCCTTGTGGAGGAGCTTGGTAGGAGGTGTGTGTCTGGCTCAATTCTCCCAAAAGGAACTGGATGGTGTCTATGGGAACTGTGGGCAGGGTAAATGCAGTGCTGGTAATTCAGAAAGATTTAGGGTCAGACTCCTGCAGTAAAATTTGTCTCTTGCTTGCAGGGTTCCAGTGCTTTCCTACAGCAGTTATGACTACAGATGATTGCAAAGCTTCTTCTCATGATGCAGTTAGAAGAGCAAAGTTGATACTTGACAAAAAAAAAATAACACTTCCTTCATCTGCCCTCAAAAGCCAGGGATGGCTGCTGCAGGCAATGAAGTGGTCCAAGACAAAATGAATTGAGAGTCTCAAAAAATGATGCAGGTAACATATAAAAGAGCATATGAACAAGGATTCGAAACTCTGTGTTGGTGTAAGGTGTAACTAACAGAAGATATGAGGATGCAGGTAGTTATCTTTCATGTTACATATATAAGTGACTTTTCTAGAAAGAAAGCCCACTAGAGAATGTGATAACTGAAAGACAGGATTAGATCAGGAAAAACTACCATGGCATATTTTAAATAAAGTTTAGCTCATAAAGCATGAAAACTGGCATTGTGCCAGTGAAGACAAAGCATAATCAGGAACAGGCTCCTTCTGAGAGTCGCCTGTTCTTACAAGAGTAGAAACGCACAAATGTTCAATAACTGTTTCTTTTATGAGTGGGGCAGCCACTGCTCAGATAAATGTCAGTGAGGTAAATGTCAACCCATGCATAAAGAGGATGTGACTCAGCCTAAATCTTGCACACAATCACAAGTGTTTTAGTATGAGGTTGACGTGCAAAGAAAGTAAGCTCCTTGAAAAAAGTTTTGATTATTTTTATTTTACTTGCATAGTAATATTTGTTGAATAGTAACACAGCAGGACCAAAATCCCAAGTGATTGTGTCATTGGTGATGATCTTTGCAACCATTATCCTGCAAATAGTGAGGCTTAGCAGAGCTTTTGATTCTCCCACTTTTAGGTTTTTTGTGAGGGCAAATCAGAACATTGCTGCAGACACATACCAAATGGCCAGGACCGTGATATTCACCTAAGAAGTCTAGTGAACTTAAAGCCCATTGAGCACTGAGCCATGCAATTTGAAAACAAATATCTGGCATGAAAATGTCAGTCTTAAAGGCACACAAAGTTTGGAAGTGGGTTAATGTCAACACAGATCAGCCTTTTATTCCTCATCTAACATAATGTACAGGGTGTCATTAACAGAATAACTTAGTTCTTATCATCAATCAATCTCAAAGCAGCTAAAAAAGCAGCAAAGGGTTTTCTTGTAGTTTGTCCTTCCTAAAGGTTATGCTTGCACTCAAGTTTTGCAGATAATCTTTCCTTGTCTGATCCACTCATCTTCAGGATCCATTCTCTTGTTTCAGTTACTGAGTCCCATCTTCTTTTCCATACCCTACAGGTCATTACAAGGAGTGAGATATTTAACCCTTATTTATAAGTTATTTAACTCTTATTATATTCTTTGTGGTTAGCAGGTCACCTTATGCCAATATTTCTGTGAGATTATTTACCTAAAGAGGTAGGTACATGTTAAAAAAATTTATAGCTTAAATCCAGTCATCCTCTGTTTCTAAGTATTTGGTTTGTTGTGGTCCTGATGCATTAATGATAAATTTAAGAAGTCAGAAAAACAAACCTTCATTTCTTTTTCTCTTTATTCACTATGATGACAATACACTTGGAGCAGACTATATGGTAACATTTCTTATCTCCTCTATATGCTGGTTTTCCTGTTTCTTTCACCCAAGAATAATTTTAAAATACAGAAAAGGTAGCTGCAAATTTAGGAAAACTTCCAAAGATGGACCCTGGATTACCTTTTGTTACTTTATTACATATTGTTATTTTCATTGGTATTAC
This sequence comes from Erithacus rubecula, assembly GCF_903797595.1. Taxonomy (NCBI): domain Eukaryota; kingdom Metazoa; phylum Chordata; class Aves; order Passeriformes; family Muscicapidae; genus Erithacus; species Erithacus rubecula. The sequence goes on from NW_027635590.1 coordinate 2,766,961, forward strand.
TGATATTATAGTGGTTGTATTCATGTTCTACAATTAACAGAAGGAAAAAAGAAAAATCCTAGAAGAAAAGACTCCTAGACAAACAGCACACAACCTAAGCTATTGCCCTAAATTACTTTTATAATATATATTTTTAAAAAGGTTAAATTTCAAATTAAAGGTTCCTTTAATATTCAATTACCCATTCTATAAAACGAACCTTACTTAATATGTCAATTTTTGCAGCTATTCAAATTCAAGTAAAATCCATTCTAAGCAGTCTACATTGATATGATTTATTCTTTCATTTAAGAAAGAATGAAAATTAAATTCAAAAGTGAGCACGTATCTCCACCTGTTAATCTATTCATAAAAATATTATCTATTGCATGAATATTCATTTCTTACATCCTTGCTGATAAACGAATGGTTTAATATTGTTCAGGCTTTTAGTCCCATTTATACTGTTTCCAACTTTGTCAGTGTGGACTATTTAGAAGTTTAATATCTAAAATGGTAGTACACATATACTGAGATTAAGCACTTTAAATTTACCTGATGTGAGGTGATTTAAATAAACATATGCAAGGCAGCTCTTATTTTGATTTCATAGGATTTTGTGTCATTTCAGCTGCAGAATAGTTGTTTTATAATCAAGCTTATATTTAATTACCTACCAGGGGCTTGAAAAACTGTCTTTCCACTTTTCTCCAGACTTTATTGTGGAGTTATTCAGTCAATTTCATAGACAATGAAAGGTTTTTAGGATTTTTTCTTCCTTACACAAAAGACCACTGGGAAGAGCCTGTCTTTTGTATGGGTTCATATGGCAGGATTACTGGGTATGAAAAGTGTTAAAAGTCATTAGTGTGGAGACCTGTTAGGTCTTTTATGCATTTATTCTCTAGGGAAGGCTTCTGAATTTGTTTGTACACATCTGTTTAAGGTACATGTTTCTGCCTACAGAGAGAGTAGAAAGGGTTCAAAAATTTCAGGTGCATTTTCCTGGAAAATAAGAGGAATTCAGCCTGGTGCTGGAACCAGTTTCTCCATTCTTAAAGAGTGTAGGAGGTTTTGCAGAAGTGAGGCAGGATGAGATCTGGGTCAGAAGAGACAAGTGTGCATAGGAATCTCCTTTTTCTCCCTTAAAATTATGAAGATTTTAATATCCTTTTTCCCCTGCCAGTGTACTCTCTACTCTGTCTCTGTTTATTTTTTTATTTTATATTATTATTATTATTATTATTATTATTATTATTATTATTATTATTATTATTATTATTATTATTATTATTATTATTTTAAATCTGGTCTCATTTTGGTTCAGGAAAAATAAGAAATTGTGCAAGATACCTTGAATTTATCTAGAAAAATTGTTGTGGAAAACTGTTCCAGTCCCTAGAAAACATTGTTTTGAATTATATCATAATACATGAAGTAAATACTTTAAAAGAGACCTTTGAAATCAAACATAATTCTTAAATGAAAACCTGCCAGTAAAGTAAGTACAAAATATTTTTTTTAATGTCTCTGGAATTTCTCTGAAATGTTTAAAAAATATTTAAATATATATATATATATATTGATTGTCCCCCTGAAATCTGAAATTCTAGGCTATGATTTCAAATCTACTTAAATTCATGAAAATATTCACTTTCTAAGCTAGAAAAATTCCATATATTTATTATGTTTAATAACTGATTGCCTTCAAATTTCATTTTTCATAAAGAATTTCTTCTATAGGGCAAAGAATCTTAGCCTGGACCCCTTTCACCAACTCTGAAATCCTGGGTAGTATTCCAGTTTACTTTGAATTTTCACCTGTATCTTTTTCTGCAATCAGCCTTCTCAGAGTCACTTGCAAGTACGAGGACATGGCTGAGAAAAACAGTAGGTCTGTTTTAATGTGCCAGTTTTGGCTGCTGGGTTATCTCTGTGTCCTCAGGTGCTAGTTCGTATTTCTCTCTGAGTGCAGGCTTTTTCATTTATCAAAGCTCATTTTATTGCCTTGTATTCCTGCTGCTTTCATCCCTGTGGCACCTGAATGTTTTGTTCAATTGAGTTCTGCTCTTTACTGCTACCTGCAAATTTGTCCAGAGGGGCAGTGTGAAACTGAGGAGTGGATCATGGTATCTGAGATCGACTTGTTTGCAAGGACACTGCATTTTTGTAAAAAGTTTTACTACTAGCCACTAGAAAACATTTCACCATTACTATTTGAAAGAATAATATTGAAACATGGTGAACCCAAACCCACAGTTGCCATTCTTCTGGGAACCAATCTGTGTAATATTGAAGATATTTTTAATTAAACAGAAGATATTCCTGCCTGGTATATTGTATAAGCCTTTGTTACAAATAAGCAGATAATTATTTGGATTGAACCCGTACACATCTAGAATGCACGTGCGTTTTGTAGGTTTTACCTTTATTTTAGTGCTTATAAATCTAAAGAAACACTGTGATTTTCAGCAGTGGCTGTTACAGTGCTGGTCAGAGGATGGGGTCTGTCGTCATTCCATGTGCTATTTAACTAATTTTTAAGGCTTATCAAAAGCATTTTTCAAAGTGGCACTTGTTAAAGACAAGTTGAGCAACACTACATTTTTATGTTGAAATGAATGTGCCTGTCACTTGGCAAAACCTATGCAAACAGCCAAGGCAGAGAAAGCCTTGAATATTTGAATTAAGAACGGCTTGTTCCTATTAGGAATGCAATGAACAGACAGGAATTTGGTTCCACTTTCCCCCACAGTATGCTCTATCTGGATTCCTTTGAGCATTTTGCAGAGGAAGAAAGTGTTTTGCACAGGGAAAGGGAAGACACTGAGAGCAAATCTGTGCCAAAACTAATCTAGGAAGGTCCATGGTTTCAGCTGTTGCCCCTTCCCTTCACTGCAAAATGTCTTTGCAGAAACTTCAGTCCCTTTGAATCCCATATCTTCTGGAAACTGGAGCTCTTATTAGGTGCCTGCAATAAATTTCTTATGCACTCCAGTTGCTGACAGGTCTGTAAAGACCTCTTTGTTTCTACAGTAAGCATATTGATGGTGAAATATATCAGCATGGCATGTGGGGGAAATGATGCTGTTCTGATCACCCCCACCATTGGTGCAGCCCTCAGGGCACAGGCAGAACCTTTCTCTAGCTCCTGAGGTTCTGCCTCCCTCCAAGGCTCTGGGGGCTGCTCTTGAAAGGAGCTCCTGCCCTTTTGTGTGCATTTGTATGTGGGGAGGCCCACATGGCTGCCAGTTATGTGAAATTGCAGTGATCACCTTCCTTTGAATGCTCTGGCCCCCACACTGAGGATTTTATATTAGAGCAGATACTTCTGAAAGACTGTCTGCCTAAAATTTCACACTACTGTGATAATTCTCCTCAGCTTGGATTCATAATAAACATACCTGATCATTGTCGAAAATGTCTATTCAATGCTTCTTATGCTTGTACCACTCTGATATTCCTCCAGTGCTCCACCTTCAAATGAATATTGGGGGAGGAGAAATGTGTACCAGGAGTTGCAAAGTTACCCTCCTATTACTATGAAACATGAGTTTGCCTGAATGTCATGGGCATTGCACCACGTCGTGCACAATGAGTGGGTGGTGGTGAGAAAGAAAGATTAGGTAATACCTGGTTGTTTTATTTTGGATGAAAGCTCGGGGTAGCCCTGACTGATCTGGCTCTGGATTCTCTGCAAAAAGATCACAGTTACCACCAAGATTATGGAGCAATTTTCTATTCACTTCTGAGTGACTGTTCCCACAATGTTGAACAGAAAAATGGAAATTGTCTTGTTCTGTTATGGAGAACACCCAAACAAATTTTGGAAAGGGATTAAAGAATAAAAATCCAGTCAATGCTTTTTCCTTTTTTGCATATTTTCACATTTTCGGTAGTTTTTATCCTGGTTCAGCAACTATGCTCTTCCTCACTGCCTTTTCATAGGTAGCCACATTGAATGGAAGTTGTCTAAACCTACCTGCAGTATTTCCTACAAATCCTTTTCTCCTTTGTCACCCCTCAGCTTCACACTGAGTCTCTGATTTTTATCTGACTATTGACAAAGGGAATACTTATGTGTCTTAGTTTATATTGGCATGTATACTCATACTGGAGCAAATACTCACTCAACACCATTATCTGTAGTGAGGAAAATAGCCTCAGATTGTGCTGTAGGCAAGAATGCAATCTCTCCTGGGCTTTCTCATGCAGAGCATATCCCAGAGCCCAGGTCTGCTGGAAGGTGCTGAAGAAGGTGCTTGGGTAACAATTACCACACCCATCAAGATGCTGTGGGAAAGGGTAAGATGTTTCTAGAGTGCTGGAATGTTTTTGGTGGACCTAGCTGGATTTGAACACTATGGGAACCTCTGAGAAGGCCTCTCGTTCCCAGCAGTTGGACTTGAAAATTAAGTTTTGATGTGTACCTACATTCTGAAATAAAATAAAATTAATCCTACCAAGACAATGTGAAGTTATTCTATTGTCATTAGTCTAGAAGTTAGCCAAGATATCATCCCTGGTACTGGAATGCATTTACATTTTCTCCCTTAAATGTGTTATACTCCATGTTCAAATATATTTTCATTTATTTTCTTTCTTTCTTTCTTTCTTCTTTCTTTCTTCTCTTTTCTTTCTTTCTTTCTTCTTTCTTTTTCTTTCTTTCTTTTCTTTCTTCTCTTCTCTTT